>NC_143449.1:601750-902625 GCF_987193195.1 Phasianus colchicus
TTTCCCACCGGTTCCCACTTTTCTCCCCCAGCTATGTCATTTCCTCCCAGAAATGCCACTTTCCCCTTGGAAATTTCACCTTCTCTTCCAAAAAGAGGAGATTTGCTCCCAGAAATACCCCTTCTCTTACAACTGCCACACGCTTTCTCCCCAAAAAGCCTCCATGACAATGCCAAATGGGACACTTGCAGCCAAGAAGAGGACACCTTCTCTCAGAAAGACCACTTTTCTCCCCAAGAGAGGAGATTTTCTCCCAATTGGATGACATTTGCTGTAAGAAAGACCTGTTTTCTTCCCTCAAGAGGACATTGTCTTTCCCACTGAGGACATTTTCTCCAGGAAGTGCCGCTACTCTTTGAAACACCTCCATTTCCTCCCAAATCTACTCCATGACACGCCTCAGGATGACACTTACTCCCCGATTTGGGGCATTTTCTCCCAGAAATACCACTTCTCTCCCAAAGGGATGGCCTTTTCCCTCTCTAGCATCTGTTTCCTCACCAATACCTGGCATTTTCTCCCAGAAACACCAGCTTTCTCACACATACATCACCTTCCCCCCCCCACATCAGACCTCTTCTCCCAGAAATACCAGGACTCTGCTGAATATTTCCCATTTCCTCCGGAACATACAGCATTACACTCCGCAAGAGGACAGTTTCTTTCAGAAATGTGGCATTTTATCGCAGATACACCATTTTTATGCCCAGTAGAGCTCCTTTTCTCCCAGAAATAGCACTGCTCTTAGGAAGAGCTCCCATTTTCTAACCAAAAGGCTGCTTTACACTCCTCAAGATCACACTTACCCCCATCAAGATGGCAGTGTCACAGAAATACCAGCTTCTGCCCCCAAAATGGGACTTTGGCTCTCCAAAACAAGACATTTTCTCCCAGAAATACCAGGACTCTTAGCAATACCTCACGTTTCATCTCAAGAATACTGCTTTCCACTCCTCAAGATCACACTGACTCCCACCACAATGGCCTTTTCTCCCACATACACCAGCTTTCTCCCAAATACACGACATTTTCTCCCACATACACCCGTTTTCTCCCAAAGATGGGACATATTCTCCCAGAAATGCCAGCTTCTTCTTTAAAAAACGGCCTTTTTTTTCCCAAAATACCAGCTTTCTCACAAACACCTGTCATTTTCCAACCAAGTCTGCTACTATCTCCCAGAAACAGCCGGTTTCCGAGAAATACCTGACGTTTGCTCTCCCAAATACTACTCGACACTCCTCCAGAGGACATTGTCTCCCCTATTTACCACGTTTTCTCCCCAAGAGACCACTTGGCACACCAAAAAGACCGCCGTTGCTCTCCAGTACAAGATATTCTTTCCCACCGGTTCCCACTTTTCTCCCCCAGCTATGTCATTTCCTCCCAGAAATGCCACTTTCCCCTTGGAAATTTCACCTTCTCTTCCAAAAAGAGGAGATTTGCTCCCAGAAATACCCCTTCTCTTACAACTGCCACACGCTTTCTCCCCAAAAAGCCTCCATGACAATGCCAAATGGGACACTTGCAGCCAAGAAGAGGACACCTTCTCTCAGAAAGACCACTTTTCTCCCCAAGAGAGGAGATTTTCTCCCAATTGGATGACATTTGCTGTAAGAAAGACCTGTTTTCTTCCCTCAAGAGGACATTGTCTTTCCCACTGAGGACATTTTCTCCCAGAAGTGCCGCTACTCTTTGAAACACCTCCATTTCCTCCCAAATCTACTCCATGACACGCCTCAGGATGACACTTACTCCCCGATTTGGGGCATTTTCTCCCAGAAATACCACTTCTCTCCCAAAGGGATGGCCTTTTCCCTCTCTAGCATCTGTTTCCTCACCAATACCTGGCATTTTCTCCCAGAAACACCAGCTTTCTCACACATACATCACCTTCCCCCCCCCACATCAGACCTCTTCTCCCAGAAATACCAGGACTCTGCTGAATATTTCCCATTTCCTCCGGAACATACAGCATTACACTCCGCAAGAGGACAGTTTCTTTCAGAAATGTGGCATTTTATCGCAGATACACCATTTTTATGCCCAGTAGAGCTCCTTTTCTCCCAGAAATAGCACTGCTCTTAGGAAGAGCTCCCATTTTCTAACCATAAGGCTGCTTTACACTCCTCAAGATCACACTTACCCCCATCAAGATGGCAGTGTCACAGAAATACCAGCTTCTGCCCCCAAAATGGGACTTTGGCTCTCCAAAACAAGACATTTTCTCCCAGAAATACCAGGACTCTTAGAAATACCTCACGTTTCATCTCAAGAATACTGCTTTCCACTCCTCAAGATCACACTGACCCCCATCACAATGGCCTTTTCTCCCACATACACCAGCTTTCTCCCAAATACACGACATTTTCTCCCACATACACCCGTTTTCTCCCAAAGATGGGACATATTCTCCCAGAAATGCCAGCTTCTTCTTTAAAAAACGGCCTTTTTTTTTCCCAAAATACCAGCTTTCTCACAAACACCTGTCATTTTCCAACCAAGTCTGCTACTATCTCCCAGAAACAGCCGGTTTCCGAGAAATACCTGACGTTTGCTCTCCCAAATATTACTCGACACTCCTCCAGAGGACATTGTCTCCCCTATTTACCACGTTTTCTCCCCAAGAGACCACTTGGCACACCAAAAAGACCGCCGTTGCTCTCCAGTACAAGATATTCTTTCCCACCGGTTCCCACTTTTCTCCCCCAGCTATGTCATTTCCTCCCAGAAATGCCACTTTCCCCTTGGAAATTTCACCTTCTCTTCCAAAAAGAGGAGATTTGCTCCCAGAAATACCCCTTCTCTTACAACTGCCACACGCTTTCTCCCCAAAAAGCCTCCATGACAATGCCAAATGGGACACTTGCAGCCAAGAAGAGGACACCTTCTCTCAGAAAGACCACTTTTCTCCCCAAGAGAGGAGATTTTCTCCCAATTGGATGACATTTGCTGTAAGAAAGACCTGTTTTCTTCCCTCAAGAGGACATTGTCTTTCCCACTGAGGACATTTTCTCCAGGAAGTGCCGCTACTCTTTGAAACACCTCCATTTCCTCCCAAATCTACTCCATGACACGCCTCAGGATGACACTTACTCCCCGATTTGGGGCATTTTCTCCCAGAAATACCACTTCTCTCCCAAAGGGATGGCCTTTTCCCTCTCTAGCATCTGTTTCCTCACCAATACCTGGCATTTTCTCCCAGAAACACCAGCTTTCTCACACATACATCACCTTCCCCCCCCCACATCAGACCTCTTCTCCCAGAAATACCAGGACTCTGCTGAATATTTCCCATTTCCTCCGGAACATACAGCATTACACTCCGCAAGAGGACAGTTTCTTTCAGAAATGTGGCATTTTATCGCAGATACACCATTTTTATGCCCAGTAGAGCTCCTTTTCTCCCAGAAATAGCACTGCTCTTAGGAAGAGCTCCCATTTTCTAACCAAAAGGCTGCTTTACACTCCTCAAGATCACACTTACCCCCATCAAGATGGCAGTGTCACAGAAATACCAGCTTCTGCCCCCAAAATGGGACTTTGGCTCTCCAAAACAAGACATTTTCTCCCAGAAATACCAGGACTCTTAGCAATACCTCACGTTTCATCTCAAGAATACTGCTTTCCACTCCTCAAGATCACACTGACTCCCATCACAATGGCCTTTTCTCCCACATACACCAGCTTTCTCCCAAATACACAACATTTTCTCCCACATACACCCGTTTTCTCCCAAAGATGGGACATATTCTCCCAGAAATGCCAGCTTATTCTTTAAAAAACGGCCTTTTTTTCCCCAAAATACCAGCTTTCTCACAAACACCTGTCATTTTCCAATCAAGTCTGCTACTATCTCCCAGAAACAGCCGGTTTCCGAGAAATACCTGACGTTTGCTCTCCCAAATACTACTCGACACTCCTCCAGAGGACATTGTCTCCCCTATTTACCACGTTTTCTCCCCAAGAGACCACTTGGCACACCGAAAAGACCGCCGTTGCTCTCCAGTACAAGATATTCTTTCCCACCGGTTCCCACTTTTCTCCCCCAGCTATGTCATTTCCTCCCAGAAATGCCACTTTCCCCTTGGAAATTTCACCTTCTCTTCCAAAAAGAGGAGATTTGCTCCCAGAAATACCCCTTCTCTTACAACTGCCACACGCTTTCTCCCCAAAAAGCCTCCATGACAATGCCAAATGGGACACTTGCAGCCAAGAAGAGGACACCTTCTCTCAGAAAGACCACTTTTCTCCCCAAGAGAGGAGATTTTCTCCCAATTGGATGACATTTGCTGTAAGAAAGACCTGTTTTCTTCCCTCAAGAGGACATTGTCTTTCCCACTGAGGACATTTTCTCCCAGAAGTGCCGCTACTCTTTGAAACACCTCCATTTCCTCCCAAATCTACTCCATGACACGCCTCAGGATGACACTTACTCCCCGATTTGGGGCATTTTCTCCCAGAAATACCACTTCTCTCCCAAAGGGATGGCCTTTTCCCTCTCTAGCATCTGTTTCCTCACCAATACCTGGCATTTTCTCCCAGAAACACCAGCTTTCTCACACATACATCACCTTCCCCCCCCCCATCAGACCTCTTCTCCCAGAAATACCAGGACTCTGCTGAATATTTCCCATTTCCTCCGGAACATACAGCATTACACTCCGCAAGAGGACAGTTTCTTTCAGAAATGTGGCATTTTATCGCAGATACACCATTTTTATGCCCAGTAGAGCTCCTTTTCTCCCAGAAATAGCACTGCTCTTAGGAAGAGCTCCCATTTTCTAACCAAAAGGCTGCTTTACACTCCTCAAGATCACACTTACCCCCATCAAGATGGCAGTGTCACAGAAATACCAGCTTCTGCCCCCAAAATGGGACTTTGGCTCTCCAAAACAAGACATTTTCTCCCAGAAATACCAGGACTCTTAGCAATACCTCACGTTTCATCTCAAGAATACTGCTTTCCACTCCTCAAGATCACACTGACTCCCATCACAATGGCCTTTTCTCCCACATACACCAGCTTTCTCCCAAATACACAACATTTTCTCCCACATACACCCGTTTTCTCCCAAAGATGGGACATATTCTCCCAGAAATGCCAGCTTATTCTTTAAAAAACGGCCTTTTTTTTCCCAAAATACCAGCTTTCTCACAAACACCTGTCATTTTCCAATCAAGTCTGCTACTATCTCCCAGAAACAGCCGGTTTCCGAGAAATACCTGACGTTTGCTCTCCCAAATACTACTCGACACTCCTCCAGAGGACATTGTCTCCCCTATTTACCACGTTTTCTCCCCAAGAGACCACTTGGCACACCGAAAAGACCGCCGTTGCTCTCCAGTACAAGATATTCTTTCCCACCGGTTCCCACTTTTCTCCCCCAGCTATGTCATTTCCTCCCAGAAATGCCACTTTCCCCTTGGAAATTTCACCTTCTCTTCCAAAAAGAGGAGATTTGCTCCCAGAAATACCCCTTCTCTTACAACTGCCACACGCTTTCTCCCCAAAAAGCCTCCATGACAATGCCAAATGGGACACTTGCAGCCAAGAAGAGGACACCTTCTCTCAGAAAGACCACTTTTCTCCCCAAGAGAGGAGATTTTCTCCCAATTGGATGACATTTGCTGTAAGAAAGACCTGTTTTCTTCCCTCAAGAGGACATTGTCTTTCCCACTGAGGACATTTTCTCCAGGAAGTGCCGCTACTCTTTGAAACACCTCCATTTCCTCCCAAATCTACTCCATGACACGCCTCAGGATGACACTTACTCCCCGATTTGGGGCATTTTCTCCCAGAAATACCACTTCTCTCCCAAAGGGATGGCCTTTTCCCTCTCTAGCATCTGTTTCCTCACCAATACCTGGCATTTTCTCCCAGAAACACCAGCTTTCTCACACATACATCACCTTCCCCCCCCCACATCAGACCTCTTCTCCCAGAAATACCAGGACTCTGCTGAATATTTCCCATTTCCTCCGGAACATACAGCATTACACTCCGCAAGAGGACAGTTTCTTTCAGAAATGTGGCATTTTATCGCAGATACACCATTTTTATGCCCAGTAGAGCTCCTTTTCTCCCAGAAATAGCACTGCTCTTAGGAAGAGCTCCCATTTTCTAACCAAAAGGCTGCTTTACACTCCTCAAGATCACACTTACCCCCATCAAGATGGCAGTGTCACAGAAATACCAGCTTCTGCCCCCAAAATGGGACTTTGGCTCTCCAAAACAAGACATTTTCTCCCAGAAATACCAGGACTCTTAGCAATACCTCACGTTTCATCTCAAGAATACTGCTTTCCACTCCTCAAGATCACACTGACTCCCATCACAATGGCCTTTTCTCCCACATACACCAGCTTTCTCCCAAATACACAACATTTTCTCCCACATACACCCGTTTTCTCCCAAAGATGGGACATATTCTCCCAGAAATGCCAGCTTATTCTTTAAAAAACGGCCTTTTTTTTCCCAAAATACCAGCTTTCTCACAAACACCTCTCATTTTCCAACCAAGTCTGCTACTATCTCCCAGAAACAGCCGGTTTCCGAGAAATACCTGACGTTTGCTCTCCCAAATACTACTCGACACTCCTCCAGAGGACATTGTCTCCCCTATTTACCACGTTTTCTCCCCAAGAGACCACTTGGCACACCGAAAAGACCGCCGCTGCTCTCCAGTACAAGATATTCTTTCCCACCGGTTCCCACTTTTCTCCCCCAGCTATGTCATTTCCTCCCAGAAATGCCACTTTCCCCTTGGAAATTTCACCTTCTCTTCCAAAAAGAGGAGATTTGCTCCCAGAAATACCCCTTCTCTTACAACTGCCACACGCTTTCTCCCCAAAAAGCCTCCATGACAATGCCAAATGGGACACTTGCAGCCAAGAAGAGGACACCTTCTCTCAGAAAGACCACTTTTCTCCCCAAGAGAGGAGATTTTCTCCCAATTGGATGACATTTGCTGTAAGAAAGACCTGTTTTCTTCCCTCAAGAGGACATTGTCTTTCCCACTGAGGACATTTTCTCCCAGAAGTGCCGCTACTCTTTGAAACACCTCCATTTCCTCCCAAATCTACTCCATGACACGCCTCAGGATGACACTTACTCCCCGATTTGGGGCATTTTCTCCCAGAAATACCACTTCTCTCCCAAAGGGATGGCCTTTTCCCTCTCTAGCATCTGTTTCCTCACCAATACCTGGCATTTTCTCCCAGAAACACCAGCTTTCTCACACATACATCACCTTCCCCCCCCCACATCAGACCTCTTCTCCCAGAAATACCAGGACTCTGCTGAATATTTCCCATTCCCTCCGGAACATACAGCATTACACTCCGCAAGAGGACAGTTTCTTTCAGAAATGTGGCATTTTATCGCAGATACACCATTTTTATGCCCAGTAGAGCTCCTTTTCTCCCAGAAATAGCACTGCTCTTAGGAAGAGCTCCCATTTTCTAACCAAAAGGCTGCTTTACACTCCTCAAGATCACACTTACCCCCATCAAGATGGCAGTGTCACAGAAATACCAGCTTCTGCCCCCAAAATGGGACTTTGGCTCTCCAAAACAAGACATTTTCTCCCAGAAATACCAGGACTCTTAGCAATACCTCACGTTTCATCTCAAGAATACTGCTTTCCACTCCTCAAGATCACACTGACTCCCATCACAATGGCCTTTTCTCCCACATACACCAGCTTTCTCCCAAATACACAACATTTTCTCCCACATACACCCGTTTTCTCCCAAAGATGGGACATATTCTCCCAGAAATGCCAGCTTATTCTTTAAAAAACGGCCTTTTTTTTCCCAAAATACCAGCTTTCTCACAAACACCTCTCATTTTCCAACCAAGTCTGCTACTATCTCCCAGAAACAGCCGGTTTCCGAGAAATACCTGACGTTTGCTCTCCCAAATACTACTCGACACTCCTCCAGAGGACATTGTCTCCCCTATTTACCACGTTTTCTCCCCAAGAGACCACTTGGCACACCAAAAAGACCGCCATTGCTCTCCAGTACAAGATATTCTTTCCCACCGGTTCCCACTTTTCTCCCCCAGCTATGTCATTTCCTCCCAGAAATGCCACTTTCCCCTTGGAAATTTCACCTTCTCTTCCAAAAAGAGGAGATTTGCTCCCAGAAATACCCCTTCTCTTACAACTGCCACACGCTTTCTCCCCAAAAAGCCTCCATGACAATGCCAAATGGGACACTTGCAGCCAAGAAGAGGACACCTTCTCTCAGAAAGACCACTTTTCTCCCCAAGAGAGGAGATTTTCTCCCAATTGGATGACATTTGCTGTAAGAAAGACCTGTTTTCTTCCCTCAAGAGGACATTGTCTTTCCCACTGAGGACATTTTCTCCCAGAAGTGCCGCTACTCTTTGAAACACCTCCATTTCCTCCCAAATCTACTCCATGACACGCCTCAGGATGACACTTACTCCCCGATTTGGGGCATTTTCTCCCAGAAATACCACTTCTCTCCCAAAGGGATGGCCTTTTCCCTCTCTAGCATCTGTTTCCTCACCAATACCTGGCATTTTCTCCCAGAAACACCAGCTTTCTCACACATACATCACCTTCCCCCCCCCACATCAGACCTCTTCTCCCAGAAATACCAGGACTCTGCTGAATATTTCCCATTTCCTCCGGAACATACAGCATTACACTCCGCAAGAGGACAGTTTCTTTCAGAAATGTGGCATTTTATCGCAGATACACCATTTTTATGCCCAGTAGAGCTCCTTTTCTCCCAGAAATAGCACTGCTCTTAGGAAGAGCTCCCATTTTCTAACCAAAAGGCTGCTTTACACTCCTCAAGATCACACTTACCCCCATCAAGATGGCAGTGTCACAGAAATACCAGCTTCTGCCCCCAAAATGGGACTTTGGCTCTCCAAAACAAGACATTTTCTCCCAGAAATACCAGGACTCTTAGCAATACCTCACGTTTCATCTCAAGAATACTGCTTTCCACTCCTCAAGATCACACTGACTCCCATCACAATGGCCTTTTCTCCCACATACACCAGCTTTCTCCCAAATACACAACATTTTCTCCCACATACACCCGTTTTCTCCCAAAGATGGGACATATTCTCCCAGAAATGCCAGCTTATTCTTTAAAAAACGGCCTTTTTTTTCCCAAAATACCAGCTTTCTCACAAACACCTCTCATTTTCCAACCAAGTCTGCTACTATCTCCCAGAAACAGCCGGTTTCCGAGAAATACCTGACGTTTGCTCTCCCAAATACTACTCGACACTCCTCCAGAGGACATTGTCTCCCCTATTTACCACGTTTTCTCCCCAAGAGACCACTTGGCACACCGAAAAGACCGCCGCTGCTCTCCAGTACAAGATATTCTTTCCCACCGGTTCCCACTTTTCTCCCCCAGCTATGTCATTTCCTCCCAGAAATGCCACTTTCCCCTTGGAAATTTCACCTTCTCTTCCAAAAAGAGGAGATTTGCTCCCAGAAATACCCCTTCTCTTACAACTGCCACACGCTTTCTCCCCAAAAAGCCTCCATGACAATGCCAAATGGGACACTTGCAGCCAAGAAGAGGACACCTTCTCTCAGAAAGACCACTTTTCTCCCCAAGAGAGGAGATTTTCTCCCAATTGGATGACATTTGCTGTAAGAAAGACCTGTTTTCTTCCCTCAAGAGGACATTGTCTTTCCCACTGAGGACATTTTCTCCCAGAAGTGCCGCTACTCTTTGAAACACCTCCATTTCCTCCCAAATCTACTCCATGACACGCCTCAGGATGACACTTACTCCCCGATTTGGGGCATTTTCTCCCAGAAATACCACTTCTCTCCCAAAGGGATGGCCTTTTCCCTCTCTAGCATCTGTTTCCTCACCAATACCTGGCATTTTCTCCCAGAAACACCAGCTTTCTCACACATACATCACCTTCCCCCCCCCACATCAGACCTCTTCTCCCAGAAATACCAGGACTCTGCTGAATATTTCCCATTCCCTCCGGAACATACAGCATTACACTCCGCAAGAGGACAGTTTCTTTCAGAAATGTGGCATTTTATCGCAGATACACCATTTTTATGCCCAGTAGAGCTCCTTTTCTCCCAGAAATAGCACTGCTCTTAGGAAGAGCTCCCATTTTCTAACCAAAAGGCTGCTTTACACTCCTCAAGATCACACTTACCCCCATCAAGATGGCAGTGTCACAGAAATACCAGCTTCTGCCCCCAAAATGGGACTTTGGCTCTCCAAAACAAGACATTTTCTCCCAGAAATACCAGGACTCTTAGCAATACCTCACGTTTCATCTCAAGAATACTGCTTTCCACTCCTCAAGATCACACTGACTCCCATCACAATGGCCTTTTCTCCCACATACACCAGCTTTCTCCCAAATACACGACATTTTCTCCCACATACACCCATTTTCTCCCAAAGATGGGACATATTCTCCCAGAAATGCCAGCTTATTCTTTAAAAAACGGCCTTTTTTTTTTCCCAAAATACCAGCTTTCTCACAAACACCTGTCATTTTCCAACCAAGTCTGCTACTATCTCCCAGAAACAGCCGGTTTCCGAGAAATACCTGACGTTTGCTCTCCCAAATACTACTCGACACTCCTCCAGAGGACATTGTCTCCCCTATTTACCACGTTTTCTCCCCAAGAGACCACTTGGCACACCAAAAAGACCGCCGTTGCTCTCCAGTACAAGATATTCTTTCCCACCTGTTCCCACTTTTCTCCCCCAGCTATGTCATTTCCTCCCAGAAATGCCACTTTCCCCTTGGAAATTTCACCTTCTCTTCCAAAAAGAGGAGATTTGCTCCCAGAAATACCCCTTCTCTTACAACTGCCACACGCTTTCTCCCCAAAAAGCCTCCATGACAATGCCAAATGGGACACTTGCAGCCAAGAAGAGGACACCTTCTCTCAGAAAGACCACTTTTCTCCCCAAGAGAGGAGATTTTCTCCCAATTGGATGACATTTGCTGTAAGAAAGACCTGTTTTCTTCCCTCAAGAGGACATTGTCTTTCCCACTGAGGACATTTTCTCCCAGAAGTGCCGCTACTCTTTGAAACACCTCCATTTCCTCCCAAATCTACTCCATGACACGCCTCAGGATGACACTTACTCCCCGATTTGGGGCATTTTCTCCCAGAAATACCACTTCTCTCCCAAAGGGATGGCCTTTTCCCTCTCTAGCATCTGTTTCCTCACCAATACCTGGCATTTTCTCCCAGAAACACCAGCTTTCTCACACATACATCACCTTCCCCCCCCCACATCAGACCTCTTCTCCCAGAAATACCAGGACTCTGCTGAATATTTCCCATTCCCTCCGGAACATACAGCATTACACTCCGCAAGAGGACAGTTTCTTTCAGAAATGTGGCATTTTATCGCAGATACACCATTTTTATGCCCAGTAGAGCTCCTTTTCTCCCAGAAATAGCACTGCTCTTAGGAAGAGCTCCCATTTTCTAACCAAAAGGCTGCTTTACACTCCTCAAGATCACACTTACCCCCATCAAGATGGCAGTGTCACAGAAATACCAGCTTCTGCCCCCAAAATGGGACTTTGGCTCTCCAAAACAAGACATTTTCTCCCAGAAATACCAGGACTCTTAGCAATACCTCACGTTTCATCTCAAGAATACTGCTTTCCACTCCTCAAGATCACACTGACTCCCATCACAATGGCCTTTTCTCCCACATACACCAGCTTTCTCCCAAATACACAACATTTTCTCCCACATACACCCGTTTTCTCCCAAAGATGGGACATATTCTCCCAGAAATGCCAGCTTATTCTTTAAAAAACGGCCTTTTTTTTCCCAAAATACCAGCTTTCTCACAAACACCTCTCATTTTCCAACCAAGTCTGCTACTATCTCCCAGAAACAGCCGGTTTCCGAGAAATACCTGACGTTTGCTCTCCCAAATACTACTCGACACTCCTCCAGAGGACATTGTCTCCCCTATTTACCACGTTTTCTCCCCAAGAGACCACTTGGCACACCAAAAAGACCGCCGTTGCTCTCCAGTACAAGATATTCTTTCCCACCGGTTCCCACTTTTCTCCCCCAGCTATGTCATTTCCTCCCAGAAATGCCACTTTCCCCTTGGAAATTTCACCTTCTCTTCCAAAAAGAGGAGATTTGCTCCCAGAAATACCCCTTCTCTTACAACTGCCACACGCTTTCTCCCCAAAAAGCCTCCATGACAATGCCAAATGGGACACTTGCAGCCAAGAAGAGGACACCTTCTCTCAGAAAGACCACTTTTCTCCCCAAGAGAGGAGATTTTCTCCCAATTGGATGACATTTGCTGTAAGAAAGACCTGTTTTCTTCCCTCAAGAGGACATTGTCTTTCCCACTGAGGACATTTTCTCCCAGAAGTGCCGCTACTCTTTGAAACACCTCCATTTCCTCCCAAATCTACTCCATGACACGCCTCAGGATGACACTTACTCCCCGATTTGGGGCATTTTCTCCCAGAAATACCACTTCTCTCCCAAAGGGATGGCCTTTTCCCTCTCTAGCATCTGTTTCCTCACCAATACCTGGCATTTTCTCCCAGAAACACCAGCTTTCTCACACATACATCACCTTCCCCCCCCCACATCAGACCTCTTCTCCCAGAAATACCAGGACTCTGCTGAATATTTCCCATTTCCTCCGGAACATACAGCATTACACTCCGCAAGAGGACAGTTTCTTTCAGAAATGTGGCATTTTATCGCAGATACACCATTTTTATGCCCAGTAGAGCTCCTTTTCTCCCAGAAATAGCACTGCTCTTAGGAAGAGCTCCCATTTTCTAACCAAAAGGCTGCTTTACACTCCTCAAGATCACACTTACCCCCATCAAGATGGCAGTGTCACAGAAATACCAGCTTCTGCCCCCAAAATGGGACTTTGGCTCTCCAAAACAAGACATTTTCTCCCAGAAATACCAGGACTCTTAGAAATACCTCACGTTTCATCTCAAGAATACTGCTTTCCACTCCTCAAGATCACACTGACCCCCATCACAATGGCCTTTTCTCCCACATACACCAGCTTTCTCCCAAATACACAACATTTTCTCCCACATACACCCGTTTTCTCCCAAAGATGGGACATATTCTCCCAGAAATGCCAGCTTCTTCTTTAAAAAACGGCCTTTTTTTCCCCAAAATACCAGCTTTCTCACAAACACCTCTCATTTTCCAACCAAGTCTGCTACTATCTCCCAGAAACAGCCGGTTTCCGAGAAATACCTGACGTTTGCTCTCCCAAATACTACTCGACACTCCTCCAGAGGACATTGTCTCCCCTATTTACCACGTTTTCTCCCCAAGAGACCACTTGGCACACCAAAAAGACCGCCGTTGCTCTCCAGTACAAGATATTCTTTCCCACCGGTTCCCACTTTTCTCCCCCAGCTATGTCATTTCCTCCCAGAAATGCCACTTTCCCCTTGGAAATTTCACCTTCTCTTCCAAAAAGAGGAGATTTGCTCCCAGAAATACCCCTTCTCTTACAACTGCCACACGCTTTCTCCCCAAAAAGCCTCCATGACAATGCCAAATGGGACACTTGCAGCCAAGAAGAGGACACCTTCTCTCAGAAAGACCACTTTTCTCCCCAAGAGAGGAGATTTTCTCCCAATTGGATGACATTTGCTGTAAGAAAGACCTGTTTTCTTCCCTCAAGAGGACATTGTCTTTCCCACTGAGGACATTTTCTCCAGGAAGTGCCGCTACTCTTTGAAACACCTCCATTTCCTCCCAAATCTACTCCATGACACGCCTCAGGATGACACTTACTCCCCGATTTGGGGCATTTTCTCCCAGAAATACCACTTCTCTCCCAAAGGGATGGCCTTTTCCCTCTCTAGCATCTGTTTCCTCACCAATACCTGGCATTTTCTCCCAGAAACACCAGCTTTCTCACACATACATCACCTTCCCCCCCCCACATCAGACCTCTTCTCCCAGAAATACCAGGACTCTGCTGAATATTTCCCATTTCCTCCGGAACATACAGCATTACACTCCGCAAGAGGACAGTTTCTTTCAGAAATGTGGCATTTTATCGCAGATACACCATTTTTATGCCCAGTAGAGCTCCTTTTCTCCCAGAAATAGCACTGCTCTTAGGAAGAGCTCCCATTTTCTAACCAAAAGGCTGCTTTACACTCCTCAAGATCACACTTACCCCCATCAAGATGGCAGTGTCACAGAAATACCAGCTTCTGCCCCCAAAATGGGACTTTGGCTCTCCAAAACAAGACATTTTCTCCCAGAAATACCAGGACTCTTAGAAATACCTCACGTTTCATCTCAAGAATACTGCTTTCCACTCCTCAAGATCACACTGACCCCCATCACAATGGCCTTTTCTCCCACATACACCAGCTTTCTCCCAAATACACAACATTTTCTCCCACATACACCCGTTTTCTCCCAAAGATGGGACATATTCTCCCAGAAATGCCAGCTTCTTCTTTAAAAAACGGCCTTTTTTTCCCCAAAATACCAGCTTTCTCACAAACACCTGTCATTTTCCAACCAAGTCTGCTACTATCTCCCAGAAACAGCCGGTTTCCGAGAAATACCTGACGTTTGCTCTCCCAAATACCACTCGACACTCCTCCAGAGGACATTGTCTCCCCTATTTACCACGTTTTCTCCCCAAGAGACCACTTGGCACACCAAAAAGACCGCCGTTGCTCTCCAGTACAAGATATTCTTTCCCACCGGTTCCCACTTTTCTCCCCCAGCTATGTCATTTCCTCCCAGAAATGCCACTTTCCCCTTGGAAATTTCACCTTCTCTTCCAAAAAGAGGAGATTTGCTCCCAGAAATACCCCTTCTCTTACAACTGCCACACGCTTTCTCCCCAAAAAGCCTCCATGACAATGCCAAATGGGACACTTGCAGCCAAGAAGAGGACACCTTCTCTCAGAAAGACCACTTTTCTCCCCAAGAGAGGAGATTTTCTCCCAAATGGATGACATTTGCTGTAAGAAAGACCTGTTTTCTTCCCTCAAGAGGACATTGTCTTTCCCACTGAGGACATTTTCTCCAGGAAGTGCCGCTACTCTTTGAAACACCTCCATTTCCTCCCAAATCTACTCCATGACACGCCTCAGGATGACACTTACTCCCCGATTTGGGGCATTTTCTCCCAGAAATACCACTTCTCTCCCAAAGGGATGGCCTTTTCCCTCTCTAGCATCTGTTTCCTCACCAATACCTGGCATTTTCTCCCAGAAACACCAGCTTTCTCACACATACATCACCTTCCCCCCCCCACATCAGACCTCTTCTCCCAGAAATACCAGGACTCTGCTGAATATTTCCCATTTCCTCCGGAACATACAGCATTACACTCCGCAAGAGGACAGTTTCTTTCAGAAATGTGGCATTTTATCGCAGATACACCATTTTTATGCCCAGTAGAGCTCCTTTTCTCCCAGAAATAGCACTGCTCTTAGGAAGAGCTCCCATTTTCTAACCAAAAGGCTGCTTTACACTCCTCAAGATCACACTTACCCCCATCAAGATGGCAGTGTCACAGAAATACCAGCTTCTGCCCCCAAAATGGGACTTTGGCTCTCCAAAACAAGACATTTTCTCCCAGAAATACCAGGACTCTTAGAAATACCTCACGTTTCATCTCAAGAATACTGCTTTCCACTCCTCAAGATCACACTGACCCCCATCACAATGGCCTTTTCTCCCACATACACCAGCTTTCTCCCAAATACACAACATTTTCTCCCACATACACCCGTTTTCTCCCAAAGATGGGACATATTCTCCCAGAAATGCCAGCTTCTTCTTTAAAAAACGGCCTTTTTTTCCCCAAAATACCAGCTTTCTCACAAACACCTCTCATTTTCCAACCAAGTCTGCTACTATCTCCCAGAAACAGCCGGTTTCCGAGAAATACCTGACGTTTGCTCTCCCAAATACCACTCGACACTCCTCCAGAGGACATTGTCTCCCCTATTTACCACGTTTTCTCCCCAAGAGACCACTTGGCACACCAAAAAGACCGCCGTTGCTCTCCAGTACAAGATATTCTTTCCCACCGGTTCCCACTTTTCTCCCCCAGCTATGTCATTTCCTCCCAGAAATGCCACTTTCCCCTTGGAAATTTCACCTTCTCTTCCAAAAAGAGGAGATTTGCTCCCAGAAATACCCCTTCTCTTACAACTGCCACACGCTTTCTCCCCAAAAAGCCTCCATGACAATGCCAAATGGGACACTTGCAGCCAAGAAGAGGACACCTTCTCTCAGAAAGACCACTTTTCTCCCCAAGAGAGGAGATTTTCTCCCAAATGGATGACATTTGCTGTAAGAAAGACCTGTTTTCTTCCCTCAAGAGGACATTGTCTTTCCCACTGAGGACATTTTCTCCAGGAAGTGCCGCTACTCTTTGAAACACCTCCATTTCCTCCCAAATCTACTCCATGACACGCCTCAGGATGACACTTACTCCCCGATTTGGGGCATTTTCTCCCAGAAATACCACTTCTCTCCCAAAGGGATGGCCTTTTCCCTCTCTAGCATCTGTTTCCTCACCAATACCTGGCATTTTCTCCCAGAAACACCAGCTTTCTCACACATACATCACCTTCCCCCCCCCACATCAGACCTCTTCTCCCAGAAATACCAGGACTCTGCTGAATATTTCCCATTCCCTCCGGAACATACAGCATTACACTCCGCAAGAGGACAGTTTCTTTCAGAAATGTGGCATTTTATCGCAGATACACCATTTTTATGCCCAGTAGAGCTCCTTTTCTCCCAGAAATAGCACTGCTCTTAGGAAGAGCTCCCATTTTCTAACCAAAAGGCTGCTTTACACTCCTCAAGATCACACTTACCCCCATCAAGATGGCAGTGTCACAGAAATACCAGCTTCTGCCCCCAAAATGGGACTTTGGCTCTCCAAAACAAGACATTTTCTCCCAGAAATACCAGGACTCTTAGAAATACCTCACGTTTCATCTCAAGAATACTGCTTTCCACTCCTCAAGATCACACTGACCCCCATCACAATGGCCTTTTCTCCCACATACACCAGCTTTCTCCCAAATACACAACATTTTCTCCCACATACACCCGTTTTCTCCCAAAGATGGGACATATTCTCCCAGAAATGCCAGCTTCTTCTTTAAAAAACGGCCTTTTTTTCCCCAAAATACCAGCTTTCTCACAAACACCTCTCATTTTCCAACCAAGTCTGCTACTATCTCCCAGAAACAGCCGGTTTCCGAGAAATACCTGACGTTTGCTCTCCCAAATACCACTCGACACTCCTCCAGAGGACATTGTCTCCCCTATTTACCACGTTTTCTCCCCAAGAGACCACTTGGCACACCAAAAAGACCGCCGTTGCTCTCCAGTACAAGATATTCTTTCCCACCGGTTCCCACTTTTCTCCCCCAGCTATGTCATTTCCTCCCAGAAATGCCACTTTCCCCTTGGAAATTTCACCTTCTCTTCCAAAAAGAGGAGATTTGCTCCCAGAAATACCCCTTCTCTTACAACTGCCACACGCTTTCTCCCCAAAAAGCCTCCATGACAATGCCAAATGGGACACTTGCAGCCAAGAAGAGGACACCTTCTCTCAGAAAGACCACTTTTCTCCCCAAGAGAGGAGATTTTCTCCCAAATGGATGACATTTGCTGTAAGAAAGACCTGTTTTCTTCCCTCAAGAGGACATTGTCTTTCCCACTGAGGACATTTTCTCCAGGAAGTGCCGCTACTCTTTGAAACACCTCCATTTCCTCCCAAATCTACTCCATGACACGCCTCAGGATGACACTTACTCCCCGATTTGGGGCATTTTCTCCCAGAAATACCACTTCTCTCCCAAAGGGATGGCCTTTTCCCTCTCTAGCATCTGTTTCCTCACCAATACCTGGCATTTTCTCCCAGAAACACCAGCTTTCTCACACATACATCACCTTCCCCCCCCCCACATCAGACCTCTTCTCCCAGAAATACCAGGACTCTGCTGAATATTTCCCATTCCCTCCGGAACATACAGCATTACACTCCGCAAGAGGACAGTTTCTTTCAGAAATGTGGCATTTTATCGCAGATACACCATTTTTATGCCCAGTAGAGCTCCTTTTCTCCCAGAAATAGCACTGCTCTTAGGAAGAGCTCCCATTTTCTAACCAAAAGGCTGCTTTACACTCCTCAAGATCACACTTACCCCCATCAAGATGGCAGTGTCACAGAAATACCAGCTTCTGCCCCCAAAATGGGACTTTGGCTCTCCAAAACAAGACATTTTCTCCCAGAAATACCAGGACTCTTAGAAATACCTCACGTTTCATCTCAAGAATACTGCTTTCCACTCCTCAAGATCACACTGACCCCCATCACAATGGCCTTTTCTCCCACATACACCAGCTTTCTCCCAAATACACAACATTTTCTCCCACATACACCCGTTTTCTCCCAAAGATGGGACATATTCTCCCAGAAATGCCAGCTTCTTCTTTAAAAAACGGCCTTTTTTTCCCCAAAATACCAGCTTTCTCACAAACACCTCTCATTTTCCAACCAAGTCTGCTACTATCTCCCAGAAACAGCCGGTTTCCGAGAAATACCTGACGTTTGCTCTCCCAAATACCACTCGACACTCCTCCAGAGGACATTGTCTCCCCTATTTACCACGTTTTCTCCCCAAGAGACCACTTGGCACACCAAAAAGACCGCCGTTGCTCTCCAGTACAAGATATTCTTTCCCACCGGTTCCCACTTTTCTCCCCCAGCTATGTCATTTCCTCCCAGAAATGCCACTTTCCCCTTGGAAATTTCACCTTCTCTTCCAAAAAGAGGAGATTTGCTCCCAGAAATACCCCTTCTCTTACAACTGCCACACGCTTTCTCCCCAAAAAGCCTCCATGACAATGCCAAATGGGACACTTGCAGCCAAGAAGAGGACACCTTCTCTCAGAAAGACCACTTTTCTCCCCAAGAGAGGAGATTTTCTCCCAATTGGATGACATTTGCTGTAAGAAAGACCTGTTTTCTTCCCTCAAGAGGACATTGTCTTTCCCACTGAGGACATTTTCTCCAGGAAGTGCCGCTACTCTTTGAAACACCTCCATTTCCTCCCAAATCTACTCCATGACACGCCTCAGGATGACACTTACTCCCCGATTTGGGGCATTTTCTCCCAGAAATACCACTTCTCTCCCAAAGGGATGGCCTTTTCCCTCTCTAGCATCTGTTTCCTCACCAATACCTGGCATTTTCTCCCAGAAACACCAGCTTTCTCACACATACATCACCTTCCCCCCCCCACATCAGACCTCTTCTCCCAGAAATACCAGGACTCTGCTGAATATTTCCCATTCCCTCCGGAACATACAGCATTACACTCCGCAAGAGGACAGTTTCTTTCAGAAATGTGGCATTTTATCGCAGATACACCATTTTTATGCCCAGTAGAGCTCCTTTTCTCCCAGAAATAGCACTGCTCTTAGGAAGAGCTCCCATTTTCTAACCAAAAGGCTGCTTTACACTCCTCAAGATCACACTTACCCCCATCAAGATGGCAGTGTCACAGAAATACCAGCTTCTGCCCCCAAAATGGGACTTTGGCTCTCCAAAACAAGACATTTTCTCCCAGAAATACCAGGACTCTTAGAAATACCTCACGTTTCATCTCAAGAATACTGCTTTCCACTCCTCAAGATCACACTGACCCCCATCACAATGGCCTTTTCTCCCACATACACCAGCTTTCTCCCAAATACACAACATTTTCTCCCACATACACCCGTTTTCTCCCAAAGATGGGACATATTCTCCCAGAAATGCCAGCTTCTTCTTTAAAAAACGGCCTTTTTTTCCCCAAAATACCAGCTTTCTCACAAACACCTCTCATTTTCCAACCAAGTCTGCTACTATCTCCCAGAAACAGCCGGTTTCCGAGAAATACCTGACGTTTGCTCTCCCAAATACCACTCGACACTCCTCCAGAGGACATTGTCTCCCCTATTTACCACGTTTTCTCCCCAAGAGACCACTTGGCACACCAAAAAGACCGCCGTTGCTCTCCAGTACAAGATATTCTTTCCCACCGGTTCCCACTTTTCTCCCCCAGCTATGTCATTTCCTCCCAGAAATGCCACTTTCCCCTTGGAAATTTCACCTTCTCTTCCAAAAAGAGGAGATTTGCTCCCAGAAATACCCCTTCTCTTACAACTGCCACACGCTTTCTCCCCAAAAAGCCTCCATGACAATGCCAAATGGGACACTTGCAGCCAAGAAGAGGACACCTTCTCTCAGAAAGACCACTTTTCTCCCCAAGAGAGGAGATTTTCTCCCAATTGGATGACATTTGCTGTAAGAAAGACCTGTTTTCTTCCCTCAAGAGGACATTGTCTTTCCCACTGAGGACATTTTCTCCAGGAAGTGCCGCTACTCTTTGAAACACCTCCATTTCCTCCCAAATCTACTCCATGACACGCCTCAGGATGACACTTACTCCCCGATTTGGGGCATTTTCTCCCAGAAATACCACTTCTCTCCCAAAGGGATGGCCTTTTCCCTCTCTAGCATCTGTTTCCTCACCAATACCTGGCATTTTCTCCCAGAAACACCAGCTTTCTCACACATACATCACCTTCCCCCCCCCCACATCAGACCTCTTCTCCCAGAAATACCAGGACTCTGCTGAATATTTCCCATTCCCTCCGGAACATACAGCATTACACTCCGCAAGAGGACAGTTTCTTTCAGAAATGTGGCATTTTATCGCAGATACACCATTTTTATGTCCAGTAGAGCTCCTTTTCTCCCAGAAATAGCACTGCTCTTAGGAAGAGCTCCCATTTTCTAACCAAAAGGCTGCTTTACACTCCTCAAGATCACACTTACCCCCATCAAGATGGCAGTGTCACAGAAATACCAGCTTCTGCCCCCAAAATGGGACTTTGGCTCTCCAAAACAAGACATTTTCTCCCAGAAATACCAGGACTCTTAGAAATACCTCACGTTTCATCTCAAGAATACTGCTTTCCACTCCTCAAGATCACACTGACCCCCATCACAATGGCCTTTTCTCCCACATACACCAGCTTTCTCCCAAATACACAACATTTTCTCCCACATACACCCGTTTTCTCCCAAAGATGGGACATATTCTCCCAGAAATGCCAGCTTCTTCTTTAAAAAACGGCCTTTTTTTCCCCAAAATACCAGCTTTCTCACAAACACCTCTCATTTTCCAACCAAGTCTGCTACTATCTCCCAGAAACAGCCGGTTTCCGAGAAATACCTGACGTTTGCTCTCCCAAATACCACTCGACACTCCTCCAGAGGACATTGTCTCCCCTATTTACCACGTTTTCTCCCCAAGAGACCGCTTGGCACACCAAAAAGACCGCCGTTGCTCTCCAGTACAAGATATTCTTTCCCACCGGTTCCCACTTTTCTCCCCCAGCTATGTCATTTCCTCCCAGAAATGCCACTTTCCCCTTGGAAATTTCACCTTCTCTTCCAAAAAGAGGAGATTTGCTCCCAGAAATACCCCTTCTCTTACAACTGCCACACGCTTTCTCCCCAAAAAGCCTCCATGACAATGCCAAATGGGACACTTGCAGCCAAGAAGAGGACACCTTCTCTCAGAAAGACCACTTTTCTCCCCAAGAGAGGAGATTTTCTCCCAATTGGATGACATTTGCTGTAAGAAAGACCTGTTTTCTTCCCTTCAAGAGGACACTGTCTTTCCCACTGAGGACATTTTCTCCCAGAAGTGCCGCTACTCTTTGAAACATTTCCATTTCCTCCCAAATCTACTCCATGACACGCCTCAGGATGACACTTACTCCCCGATTTGGGGCATTTTCTCCCAGAAATACCACTTCTCTCCCAAAGGGATGGCCTTTTCCCTCTCTAGCATCTGTTTCCTCACCAATACCTGGCATTTTCTCCCAGAAACACCAGCTTTCTCACACATACATCACCTTCCCCCCCCCACATCAGACCTCTTCTCCCAGAAATACCAGGACTCTGCTGAATATTTCCCATTCCCTCCGGAACATACAGCATTACACTCCGCAAGAGGACAGTTTCTTTCAGAAATGTGGCATTTTATCGCAGATACACCATTTTTATGCCCAGTAGAGCTCCTTTTCTCCCAGAAATAGCACTGCTCTTAGGAAGAGCTCCCATTTTCTAACCAAAAGGCTGCTTTACACTCCTCAAGATCACACTTACCCCCATCAAGATGGCAGTGTCACAGAAATACCAGCTTCTGCCCCCAAAATGGGACTTTGGCTCTCCAAAACAAGACATTTTCTCCCAGAAATACCAGGACTCTTAGAAATACCTCACGTTTCATCTCAAGAATACTGCTTTCCACTCCTCAAGATCACACTGACCCCCATCACAATGGCCTTTTCTCCCACATACACCAGCTTTCTCCCAAATACACAACATTTTCTCCCACATACACCCGTTTTCTCCCAAAGATGGGACATATTCTCCCAGAAATGCCAGCTTCTTCTTTAAAAAACGGCCTTTTTTTCCCCAAAATACCAGCTTTCTCACAAACACCTCTCATTTTCCAACCAAGTCTGCTACTATCTCCCAGAAACAGCCGGTTTCCGAGAAATACCTGACGTTTGCTCTCCCAAATACCACTCGACACTCCTCCAGAGGACATTGTCTCCCCTATTTACCACGTTTTCTCCCCAAGAGACCACTTGGCACACCAAAAAGACCACCGTTGCTCTCCAGTACAAGATATTCTTTCCCACCGCTTCCCACTTTTCTCCCCCAGCTATGTCATTTCCTCCCAGAAATGCCACTTTTCCCTTGGAAATTTCACCTTCTCTTCCAAAAAGAGGAGATTTGCTCCCAGAAATACCCCTTCTCTTACAACTGCCACACGCTTTCTCCCCAAAAAGCCTCCATGACAATGCCAAATGGGACACTTGCAGCCAAGAAGAGGACACCTTCTCTCAGAAAGACCACTTTTCTCCCCAAGAGAGGAGATTTTCTCCCAATTGGATGACATTTGCTGTAAGAAAGACCTGTTTTCTTCCCTTCAAGAGGACATTGTCTTTCCCACTGAGGACATTTTCTCCCAGAAGTGCCGCTACTCTTTGAAACACCTCCATTTCCTCCCAAATCTACTCCATGACACGCCTCAGGATGACACTTACTCCCCGATTTGGGGCATTTTCTCTCAGAAATACCACTTGTCTCCAAAGGGATGGCCTTTTCCCTCTCTAGCATCTGTTTCCTCACCAATACCTGGCATTTTCTCCCAGAAACACCAGCTTTCTCACACATACATCACCTTCCCCCCCCCACATCAGACCTCTTCTCCCAGAAATACCAGGACTCTGCTGAATATTTCCCATTTCCTCCGGAACATACAGCATTACACTCCGCAAGAGGACAGTTTCTTTCAGAAATGTGGCATTTTATCGCAGATACACCATTTTTATGCCCAGTAGAGCTCCTTTTCTCCCAGAAATAGCACTGCTCTTAGGAAGAGCTCCCATTTTCTAACCAAAAGGCTGCTTTACACTCCTCAAGATCACACTTACCCCCATCAAGATGGCAGTGTCACAGAAATACCAGCTTCTGCCCCCAAAATGGGACTTTGGCTCTCCAAAACAAGACATTTTCTCCCAGAAATACCAGGACTCTTAGAAATACCTCACGTTTCATCTCAAGAATACTGCTTTCCACTCCTCAAGATCACACTGACCCCCATCACAATGGCCTTTTCTCCCACATACACCAGCTTTCTCCCAAATACACGACATTTTCTCCCACATACACCCGTTTTCTCCCAAAGATGGGACATATTCTCCCAGAAATGCCAGCTTCTTCTTTAAAAAACGGCCTTTTTTTCCCCAAAATACCAGCTTTCTCACAAACACCTCTCATTTTCCAACCAAGTCTGCTACTATCTCCCAGAAACAGCCGGTTTCCGAGAAATACCTGACGTTTGCTCTCCCAAATACCACTCGACACTCCTCCAGAGGACATTGTCTCCCCTATTTACCACGTTTTCTCCCCAAGAGACCACTTGGCACACCAAAAAGACCACCGTTGCTCTCCAGTACAAGATATTCTTTCCCACCGCTTCCCACTTTTCTCCCCCAGCTATGTCATTTCCTCCCAGAAATGCCACTTTTCCCTTGGAAATTTCACCTTCTCTTCCAAAAAGAGGAGATTTGCTCCCAGAAATACCCCTTCTCTTACAACTGCCACACGCTTTCTCCCCAAAAAGCCTCCATGACAATGCCAAATGGGACACTTGCAGCCAAGAAGAGGACACCTTCTCTCAGAAAGACCACTTTTCTCCCCAAGAGAGGAGATTTTCTCCCAGTTGGATGACATTTGCTGTAAGAAAGACCTGTTTTCTTCCCTTCAAGAGGACACTGTCTTTCCCACTGAGGACATTTTCTCCCAGAAGTGCCGCTACTCTTTGAAACATTTCCATTTCCTCCCAAATCTACTCCATGACACGCCTCAGGATGACACTTACTCCCCGATTTGGGGCATTTTCTCCCAGAAATACCACTTCTCTCCCAAAGGGATGGCCTTTTCCCTCTCTAGCATCTGTTTCCTCACCAATACCTGGCATTTTCTCCCAGAAACACCAGCTTTCTCACACATACATCACCTTCCCCCCCCCACATCAGACCTCTTCTCCCAGAAATACCAGGACTCTGCTGAATATTTCCCATTTCCTCCGGAACATACAGCATTACACTCCGCAAGAGGACAGTTTCTTTCAGAAATGTGGCATTTTATCGCAGATACACCATTTTTATGCCCAGTAGAGCTCCTTTTCTCCCAGAAATAGCACTGCTCTTAGGAAGAGCTCCCATTTTCTAACCAAAAGGCTGCTTTACACTCCTCAAGATCACACTTACCCCCATCAAGATGGCAGTGTCACAGAAATACCAGCTTCTGCCCCCAAAATGGGACTTTGGCTCTCCAAAACAAGACATTTTCTCCCAGAAATACCAGGACTCTTAGAAATACCTCACGTTTCATCTCAAGAATACTGCTTTCCACTCCTCAAGATCACACTGACCCCCATCACAATGGCCTTTTCTCCCACATACACCAGCTTTCTCCCAAATACACAACATTTTCTCCCACATACACCCGTTTTCTCCCAAAGATGGGACATATTCTCCCAGAAATGCCAGCTTATTCTTTAAAAAACGGCCTTTTTTTCCCCAAAATACCAGCTTTCTCACAAACACCTCTCATTTTCCAACCAAGTCTGCTACTATCTCCCAGAAACAGCCGGTTTCCGAGAAATACCTGACGTTTGCTCTCCCAAATACCACTCGACACTCCTCCAGAGGACATTGTCTCCCCTATTTACCACGTTTTCTCCCCAAGAGACCACTTGGCACACCAAAAAGACCACCGTTGCTCTCCAGTACAAGATATTCTTTCCCACCGCTTCCCACTTTTCTCCCACAGCTATGTCATTTCCTCCCAGAAATGCCACTTTTCCCTTGGAAATTTCACCTTCTCTTCCAAAAAGAGGAGATTTGCTCCCAGAAATACCCCTTCTCTTACAACTGCCACACGCTTTCTCCCCAAAAAGCCTCCATGACAATGCCAAATGGGACACTTGCAGCCAAGAAGAGGACACCTTCTCTCAGAAAGACCACTTTTCTCCCCAAGAGAGGAGATTTTCTCCCAATTGGATGACATTTGCTGTAAGAAAGACCTGTTTTCTTCCCTTCAAGAGGACATTGTCTTTCCCACTGAGGACATTTTCTCCCAGAAGTGCCGCTACTCTGTGAAACACCTCCATTTCCTCCCAAATCTACTCCATGACACGCCTCAGGATGACACTTACTCCCCGATTTGGGGCATTTTCTCCCAGAAATACCACTTCTCTCCCAAAGGGATGGCCTTTTCCCTCTCTAGCATCTGTTTCCTCACCAATACCTGGCATTTTCTCCCAGAAACACCAGCTTTCTCACACATACATCACCTTCCCCCCCCCACATCAGACCTCTTCTCCCAGAAATACCAGGACTCTGCTGAGTATTTCCCATTTCCTCCGGAACATACAGCATTACACTCCGCAAGAGGACAGTTTCTTTCAGAAATGTGGCATTTTATCGCAGATACACCATTTTTATGCCCAGTAGAGCTCCTTTTCTCCCAGAAATAGCACTGCTCTTAGGAAGAGCTCCCATTTTCTAACCAAAAGGCTGCTTTACACTCCTCAAGATCACACTTACCCCCATCAAGATGGCAGTGTCACAGAAATACCAGCTTCTGCCCCCAAAATGGGACTTTGGCTCTCCAAAACAAGACATTTTCTCCCAGAAATACCAGGACTCTTAGAAATACCTCACGTTTCATCTCAAGAATACTGCTTTCCACTCCTCAAGATCACACTGACCCCCATCACAATGGCCTTTTCTCCCACATACACCAGCTTTCTCCCAAATACACGACATTTTCTCCCACATACACCCGTTTTCTCCCAAAGATGGGACATATTCTCCCAGAAATGCCAGCTTCTTCTTTAAAAAACGGCCTTTTTTTCCCCAAAATACCAGCTTTCTCACAAACACCTCTCATTTTCCAACCAAGTCTGCTACTATCTCCCAGAAACAGCCGGTTTCCGAGAAATACCTGACGTTTGCTCTCCCAAATACCACTCGACACTCCTCCAGAGGACATTGTCTCCCCTATTTACCACGTTTTCTCCCCAAGAGACCGCTTGGCACACCAAAAAGACCACCGTTGCTCTCCAGTACAAGATATTCTTTCCCACCGCTTCCCACTTTTCTCCCCCAGCTATGTCATTTCCTCCCAGAAATGCCACTTTCCCCTTGGAAATTTCACCTTCTCTTCCAAAAAGAGGAGATTTGCTCCCAGAAATACCCCTTCTCTTACAACTGCCACACGCTTTCTCCCCAAAAAGCCTCCATGACAATGCCAAATGGGACACTTGCAGCCAAGAAGAGGACACCTTCTCTCAGAAAGACCACTTTTCTCCCCAAGAGAGGAGATTTTCTCCCAATTGGATGACATTTGCTGTAAGAAAGACCTGTTTTCTTCCCTTCAAGAGGACACTGTCTTTCCCACTGAGGACATTTTCTCCCAGAAGTGCCGCTACTCTTTGAAACACCTCCATTTCCTCCCAAATCTACTCCATGACACGCCTCAGGATGACACTTACTCCCCGATTTGGGGCATTTTCTCCCAGAAATACCACTTCTCTCCAAAGGGATGGCCTTTTCCCTCTCTAGCATCAGTTTCCTCACCAATACCTGGCATTTTCTCCCAGAAACACCAGCTTTCTCACACATACATCACCTTCCCCCCCCCCACATCAGACCTCTTCTCCCAGAAATACCAGGACTCTGCTGAATATTTCCCATTTCCTCCGGAACATACAGCATTACACTCCGCAAGAGGACAGTTTCTTTCAGAAATGTGGCATTTTATCGCAGATACACCATTTTTATGCCCAGTAGAGCTCCTTTTCTCCCAGAAATAGCACTGCTCTTAGGAAGAGCTCCCATTTTCTAACCAAAAGGCTGCTTTACACTCCTCAAGATCACACTTACCCCCATCAAGATGGCAGTGTCACAGAAATACCAGCTTCTGCCCCCAAAATGGGACTTTGGCTCTCCAAAACAAGACATTTTCTCCCAGAAATACCAGGACTCTTAGAAATACCTCACGTTTCATCTCAAGAATACTGCTTTCCACTCCTCAAGATCACACTGACCCCCATCACAATGGCCTTTTCTCCCACATACACCAGCTTTCTCCCAAATACACGACATTTTCTCCCACATACACCCGTTTTCTCCCAAAGATGGGACATATTCTCCCAGAAATGCCAGCTTCTTCTTTAAAAAACGGCCTTTTTTTCCCCAAAATACCAGCTTTCTCACAAACACCTCTCATTTTCCAAGCAAGTCTGCTACTATCTCCCAGAAACAGCCGGTTTCCGAGAAATACCTGACGTTTGCTCTCCCAAATACCACTCGACACTCCTCCAGAGGACATTGTCTCCCCTATTTACCACGTTTTCTCCCCAAGAGACCACTTGGCACACCAAAAAGACCGCCGTTGCTCTCCAGTACAAGATATTCTTTCCCACCGCTTCCCACTTTTCTCCCCCAGCTATGTCATTTCCTCCCAGAAATGCCACTTTTCCCTTGGAAATTTCACCTTCTCTTCCAAAAAGAGGAGATTTGCTCCCAGAAATACCCCTTCTCTTACAACTGCCACACGCTTTCTCCCCAAAAAGCCTCCATGACAATGCCAAATGGGACACTTGCAGCCAAGAAGAGGACACCTTCTCTCAGAAAGACCACTTTTCTCCCCAAGAGAGGAGATTTTCTCCCAATTGGATGACATTTGCTGTAAGAAAGACCTGTTTTCTTCCCTTCAAGAGGACACTGTCTTTCCCACTGAGGACATTTTCTCCCAGAAGTGCCGCTATTCTTTGAAACACCTCCATTTCCTCCCAAATCTACTCCATGACACGCCTCAGGATGACACTTACTCCCCGATTTGGGGCATTTTCTCCCAGAAATACCACTTCTCTCCCAAAGGGATGGCCTTTTCCCTCTCTAGCATCAGTTTCCTCACCAATACCTGGCATTTTCTCCCAGAAACACCAGCTTTCTCACACATACATCACCTTCCCCCCCCCACATCAGATGTTCCCTCCCAGAAATATTTCATTTGATCACAGATATACTCATTCCAGGCAATAGCAGGTTTCATAAAAATATTATAATTTCTCCATGAAGTTCGTTAGCAAGATGACACTTTCACCGTAAATAGGAGATGTTGTCTCAGAAATGCATGCTTCACCCTTACAGAACGGCATCTTCTCCCCAGATTAAGACATTATCTCCCCCAAATACATTTCTCCAATCCAATGGCATTATCTCTACGGAGAGTTTGCAATTGGTGCCCGTTAAGTCACTTTTCTCCCCGAATACCACTTTCAGACTTCATCAGCGGTCTTGTCTTTCTCTCTCGCATGCCGAGAAAGAGCGACTTCAGCCGGATGCTTTTCTCGGACGAGCGGCTTCTTCTGCGCACATCGCAAAGGAGCGGTTCTGTCTTCTCCTTGTGTCCATGCATTCTGCACTACGCTTCTCTCTCATTCTTTTGCCTTTCCTTTTATTCCTAGCGACATTTCGTCTTTGTGTGTGAGGACGTTCCAGAATGTCGAGAGATGTGGTTTCTTTCCTGCGGAGAAAAAAAACCCTGTTTTCAGGCAATGCAGTATTCTGAATTCGCACGTTCCCTGAAAACAGGGGGTTTTTTCTCCGCAGGAAAGAATCCACATCTCTCGACTTTCTGTAACGTCCTCCCTGAAAGCACAACGTGTGTCGCTCCAGGAACTTCTAGCTGCCTTATTAGAAGGGCTTTTCCCCTCTACTCTGTTCGTCACAGAATGCTGAAGTGTAGCATCGGAAAAACGCACAAAAACGAAATGTCGCTAGGAATAAAAGGAAAGGCATAAGAATGAGAGAGAAGCGTAGTGCAGAATGCATGGACACAAGAAGACAGAACCGCTCCTTTGCGATGTGCGCAGAAGAAGCCGCTCGTCCGAGAAAAGCATCCGGCTGAAGTCGCTCTTTCTCGGCATGCGAGAGAGACGAGACCGCTGCTGAAGGCAGAAAGCGGCATTCGGGGAGAACCGCGATTTCCCGGCCAGCAACTGCAAACTCTCCGAAGCGGTTAACAGAGAGTGGCGCTTTACACGTGCGTGAGCGAAATATCGAAATTGCTATGCCGAGAACGTGTGAATTCTGCATAATGCATTGCCTGAAAACAGGGGGTTTTTTCTCCGGAGGAAAGAATCCACATCTCTTGACTTTCTGTAACGTCCTCTCTGAAAGCACAACGTGTGTCGATCCTGGAACTTCTAGCTGCCTTATTAGAAGGGCTTTTCCCCTCTACTCTGTTCGTCACAGAATGCTGAAGTGTAGCATCGGAAAAACAGAGAAAAACGAAATGTCGCTAGGAATAAAAGGAAAGGCATAAGAATGAGAGAGAAGCGTAGTGCAGAATGCATGGACACAAGGAGAAGACAGAACCGCTCCTTTGCGATGTGCGCAGAAGAAGCCGCTCGTCCGAGAAAAGCATCCGGCTGAAGTCGCTCTTTCTCGGCATGCGAGAGAGACGAGACCGCTGCTGAAGGCAGAAAGAGGCATTCGGGGAGAACCGCGATTTCTCGGCCAGCAACTGCAAACTCTCCGAAGCGGTTAACAGAGAGTGGCGCTGTCCACCCATGAGAGCGAAATAGCGTAGTTGCTATGCCGAGAACGTGCGATTTCAGAATACTGCATTTCCTGAACACAAGGGGCTTTTTTCTCCGCAGAAAAGAATCCACATCTCTCGACTTTCTGTAACGTCCTCCCTGAAAGCTCAACGTGTGTCTCTCCTGGAACATCGAGCTGCCTTATTGGAGGGGTTTTTCCCTTCTAATCTGTTCGTCACAGAATGCTGAAGTGTAGCATCGGAAAAACAGAGAAAAACGAAATGCCCCTAGGAATCAAGGGTTAAGAATGAGAGAGAAGCGTAGTGCAGAATGCATGGACACAAGGAGAAGACAGAACCGCTCCTTTGCGATGTGCGCAGAAGAAGCCGCTCGTCCGAGAAAAGCATCCGGCTGAAGTCGCTCTTTCTCGGCATGCGAGAGAGACGAGACCGCTGCTGAAGGCAGAAAGAGGCATTCGGGGAGAACCGCGATTTCTCGGCCAGCAACTGCAAACTCTCCGAAGCGGTTAACAGAGAGTGGCGCTGTCCACCCATGAGAGCGAAATAGCGTAGTTGCTATGCCGAGAACGTGCGATTTCAGAATACTGCATTTCCTGAACACAAGGGGCTTTTTTCTCCGCAGAAAAGAATCCACATCTCTCGACTTTCTGTAACGTCCTCCCTGAAAGCTCAACGTGTGTCTCTCCTGGAACATCGAGCTGCCTTATTGGAGGGGTTTTTCCCTTCTAATCTGTTCGTCACAGAATGCTGAAGTGTAGCATCGGAAAAACAGAGAAAAACGAAATGTCCCTAGGAATCAAGGGTTAAGAATGAGAGAGAAGCGTAGTGCAGAATGCATGGACACAAGGAGAAGACAGAACCGCTCCTTTGCGATGTGCGCAGAAGAAGCCGCTCGTCCGAGAAAAGCATCCGGCTGAAGTCGCCCTTTCTCGGCATCCGAGATAGAAAGACAAGACCGCTGATGAAGTCTGAAAGTGGTATTCGGGGAGAAAAGCGATTTAACGGGCAGCAACTGCAAATTCTCAGTAGAGATAATGTCCTTGGATTGGAGAAATGTGGTATTTCGGGGAGGTAATGTCCTAATTTGGGGAGAAGATGCCGTTCTGTGAGGGGGAAGCATGCATTTCTGAGAGTAAATCTCTTATTTACGGTGAAAGTGTCATCTTGCTAAGGAACTTCACGGAGAAATTATGAGATATTTTTACGAAACCGAGTATTCCCTGGAAAGAGTATATCTGTGATCAAATGCCATATTTCTGGGAGGGAACATGTGATGTGAGGGGGGGAAGGTGATGTATGTGTGAGAAAGCTGGTGTTTCTGGGAGAAAATGCCAGGTATTGGTGAGGAAACAGATGCTAGAGAGGGAAAAGGCCATCCCTTTGGGAGAGAAGTGGTATTTCTGTAAGCTTCTGCCCCCAAAATGGGACTTTGGCTCTCCAAAACAAGACATTTTCTCCCAGAAATACAAGGACTCTTAGAAATACCTCACGTTTCATCTCAAGAATACTGCTTTCCACTCCTCAAGATCACACTGACCCCCATCACAATGGCCTTTTCTCCCACATACACCAGCTTTCTCCCAAATACACGACATTTTCTCCCACATACACCCGTTTTCTCCCAAAGATGGGACATATTCTCCCAGAAATGCCAGCTTATTCTTTAAAAAACGGCCTTTTTTCCCCAAAATACCAGCTTTCTCACAAACACCTCTCATTTTCCAACCAAGTCTGCTACTATCTCCCAGAAACAGCCGGTTTCCGAGAAATACCTGACGTTTGCTCTCCCAAATACCACTCGACACTCCTCCAGAGGACATTGTCTCCCCTATTTACCACGTTTTCTCCCCAAGAGACCACTTGGCACTCCAAAAAGACTACCGTTGCTCTCCAGTACAAGATATTCTTTCCCACCGCTTCCCACTTTTCTCCCCCAGCTATGTCATTTCCTCCCAGAAATGCCACTTTTCCCTTGGAAATTTCACCTTCTCTTCCAAAAAGAGGAGATTTGCTCCCAGAAATACCCCTTCTCTTACAACTGCCACACGCTTTCTCCCCAAAAAGCCTCCATGACAATGCCAAATGGGACACTTGCAGCCAAGAAGAGGACACCTTCTCTCAGAAAGACCACTTTTCTCCCCAAGAGAGGAGATTTTCTCCCAATTGGATGACATTTGCTGTAAGAAAGACCTGTTTTCTTCCCTTCAAGAGGACACTGTCTTTCCCACTGAGGACATTTTCTCCCAGAAGTGCCGCTACTCTTTGAAACACCTCCATTTCCTCCCAAATCTACTCCATGACACGCCTCAGGATGACACTTACTCCCCGATTTGGGGCATTTTCTCCCAGAAATACCACTTCTCTCCAAAGGGATGGCCTTTTCCCTCTCTAGCATCAGTTTCCTCACCAATACCTGGCATTTTCTCCCAGAAACACCAGCTTTCTCACACATACATCACCTTCCCCCCCCCCACATCAGACCTCTTCTCCCAGAAATACCAGGACTCTGCTGAATATTTCCCATTTCCTCCGGAACATACAGCATTACACTCCGCAAGAGGACAGTTTCTTTCAGAAATGTGGCATTTTATCGCAGATACACCATTTTTATGCCCAGTAGAGCTCCTTTTCTCCCAGAAATAGCACTGCTCTTAGGAAGAGCTCCCATTTTCTAACCAAAAGGCTGCTTTACACTCCTCAAGATCACACTTACCCCCATCAAGATGGCAGTGTCACAGAAATACCAGCTTCTGCCCCCAAAATGGGACTTTGGCTCTCCAAAACAAGACATTTTCTCCCAGAAATACCAGGACTCTTAGAAATACCTCACGTTTCATCTCAAGAATACTGCTTTCCACTCCTCAAGATCACACTGACCCCCATCACAATGGCCTTTTCTCCCACATACACCAGCTTTCTCCCAAATACACGACATTTTCTCCCACATACACCCGTTTTCTCCCAAAGATGGGACATATTCTCCCAGAAATGCCAGCTTCTTCTTTAAAAAACGGCCTTTTTTTCCCCAAAATACCAGCTTTCTCACAAACACCTCTCATTTTCCAAGCAAGTCTGCTACTATCTCCCAGAAACAGCCGGTTTCCGAGAAATACCTGACGTTTGCTCTCCCAAATACCACTCGACACTCCTCCAGAGGACATTGTCTCCCCTATTTACCACGTTTTCTCCCCAAGAGACCACTTGGCACACCAAAAAGACCGCCGTTGCTCTCCAGTACAAGATATTCTTTCCCACCGGTTCCCACTTTTCTCCCCCAGCTATGTCATTTCCTCCCAGAAATGCCACTTTTCCCTTGGAAATTTCACCTTCTCTTCCAAAAAGAGGAGATTTGCTCCCAGAAATACCCCTTCTCTTACAACTGCCACACGCTTTCTCCCCAAAAAGCCTCCATGACAATGCCAAATGGGACACTTGCAGCCAAGAAGAGGACACCTTCTCTCAGAAAGACCACTTTTCTCCCCAAGAGAGGAGATTTTCTCCCAATTGGATGACATTTGCTGTAAGAAAGACCTGTTTTCTTCCCTTCAAGAGGACACTGTCTTTCCCACTGAGGACATTTTCTCCCAGAAGTGCCGCTACTCTTTGAAACACCTCCATTTCCTCCCAAATCTACTCCATGACACGCCTCAGGATGACACTTACTCCCCGATTTGGGGCATTTTCTCCCAGAAATACCACTTCTCTCCAAAGGGATGGCCTTTTCCCTCTCTAGCATCAGTTTCCTCACCAATACCTGGCATTTTCTCCCAGAAACACCAGCTTTCTCACACATACATCACCTTCCCCCCCCCCACATCAGACCTCTTCTCCCAGAAATACCAGGACTCTGCTGAATATTTCCCATTTCCTCCGGAACATACAGCATTACACTCCGCAAGAGGACAGTTTCTTTCAGAAATGTGGCATTTTATCGCAGATACACCATTTTTATGCCCAGTAGAGCTCCTTTTCTCCCAGAAATAGCACTGCTCTTAGGAAGAGCTCCCATTTTCTAACCAAAAGGCTGCTTTACACTCCTCAAGATCACACTTACCCCCATCAAGATGGCAGTGTCACAGAAATACCAGCTTCTGCCCCCAAAATGGGACTTTGGCTCTCCAAAACAAGACATTTTCTCCCAGAAATACCAGGACTCTTAGAAATACCTCACGTTTCATCTCAAGAATACTGCTTTCCACTCCTCAAGATCACACTGACCCCCATCACAATGGCCTTTTCTCCCACATACACCAGCTTTCTCCCAAATACACGACATTTTCTCCCACATACACCCGTTTTCTCCCAAAGATGGGACATATTCTCCCAGAAATGCCAGCTTCTTCTTTAAAAAACGGCCTTTTTTTCCCCAAAATACCAGCTTTCTCACAAACACCTCTCATTTTCCAAGCAAGTCTGCTACTATCTCCCAGAAACAGCCGGTTTCCGAGAAATACCTGACGTTTGCTCTCCCAAATACCACTCGACACTCCTCCAGAGGACATTGTCTCCCCTATTTACCACGTTTTCTCCCCAAGAGACCACTTGGCACACCAAAAAGACCGCCGTTGCTCTCCAGTACAAGATATTCTTTCCCACCGGTTCCCACTTTTCTCCCCCAGCTATGTCATTTCCTCCCAGAAATGCCACTTTTCCCTTGGAAATTTCACCTTCTCTTCCAAAAAGAGGAGATTTGCTCCCAGAAATACCCCTTCTCTTACAACTGCCACACGCTTTCTCCCCAAAAAGCCTCCATGACAATGCCAAATGGGACACTTGCAGCCAAGAAGAGGACACCTTCTCTCAGAAAGACCACTTTTCTCCCCAAGAGAGGAGATTTTCTCCCAATTGGATGACATTTGCTGTAAGAAAGACCTGTTTTCTTCCCTTCAAGAGGACACTGTCTTTCCCACTGAGGACATTTTCTCCCAGAAGTGCCGCTATTCTTTGAAACACCTCCATTTCCTCCCAAATCTACTCCATGACACGCCTCAGGATGACACTTACTCCCCGATTTGGGGCATTTTCTCCCAGAAATACCACTTCTCTCCCAAAGGGATGGCCTTTTCCCTCTCTAGCATCAGTTTCCTCACCAATACCTGGCATTTTCTCCCAGAAACACCAGCTTTCTCACACATACATCACCTTCCCCCCCCCACATCAGATGTTCCCTCCCAGAAATATTTCATTTGATCACAGATATACTCATTCCAGGCAATAGCAGGTTTCATAAAAATATTATAATTTCTCCATGAAGTTCGTTAGCAAGATGACACTTTCACCGTAAATAGGAGATGTTGTCTCAGAAATGCATGCTTCACCCTTACAGAACGGCATCTTCTCCCCAGATTAAGACATTATCTCCCCCAAATACATTTCTCCAATCCAATGGCATTATCTCTACGGAGAGTTTGCAATTGGTGCCCGTTAAGTCACTTTTCTCCCCGAATACCACTTTCAGACTTCATCAGCGGTCTTGTCTTTCTCTCTCGCATGCCGAGAAAGAGCGACTTCAGCCGGATGCTTTTCTCGGACGAGCGGCTTCTTCTGCGCACATCGCAAAGGAGCGGTTCTGTCTTCTCCTTGTGTCCATGCATTCTGCACTACGCTTCTCTCTCATTCTTTTGCCTTTCCTTTTATTCCTAGCGACATTTCGTCTTTGTGTGTGAGGACGTTCCAGAATGTCGAGAGATGTGGTTTCTTTCCTGCGGAGAAAAAAAACCCTGTTTTCAGGCAATGCAGTATTCTGAATTCGCACGTTCCCTGAAAACAGGGGGTTTTTTCTCCGCAGGAAAGAATCCACATCTCTCGACTTTCTGTAACGTCCTCCCTGAAAGCACAACGTGTGTCGCTCCAGGAACTTCTAGCTGCCTTATTAGAAGGGCTTTTCCCCTCTACTCTGTTCGTCACAGAATGCTGAAGTGTAGCATCGGAAAAACGCACAAAAACGAAATGTCGCTAGGAATAAAAGGAAAGGCATAAGAATGAGAGAGAAGCGTAGTGCAGAATGCATGGACACAAGAAGACAGAACCGCTCCTTTGCGATGTGCGCAGAAGAAGCCGCTCGTCCGAGAAAAGCATCCGGCTGAAGTCGCTCTTTCTCGGCATGCGAGAGAGACGAGACCGCTGCTGAAGGCAGAAAGCGGCATTCGGGGAGAACCGCGATTTCCCGGCCAGCAACTGCAAACTCTCCGAAGCGGTTAACAGAGAGTGGCGCTTTACACGTGCGTGAGCGAAATATCGAAATTGCTATGCCGAGAACGTGTGAATTCTGCATAATGCATTGCCTGAAAACAGGGGGTTTTTTCTCCGGAGGAAAGAATCCACATCTCTTGACTTTCTGTAACGTCCTCTCTGAAAGCACAACGTGTGTCGACCCTGGAACTTCTAGCTGCCTTATTAGAAGGGCTTTTCCCCTCTACTCTGTTCGTCACAGAATGCTGAAGTGTAGCATCGGAAAAACAGAGAAAAACGAAATGTCGCTAGGAATAAAAGGAAAGGCATAAGAATGAGAGAGAAGCGTAGTGCAGAATGCATGGACACAAGGAGAAGACAGAACCGCTCCTTTGCGATGTGCGCAGAAGAAGCCGCTCGTCCGAGAAAAGCATCCGGCTGAAGTCGCTCTTTCTCGGCATGCGAGAGAGACGAGACCGCTGCTGAAGGCAGAAAGAGGCATTCGGGGAGAACCGCGATTTCTCGGCCAGCAACTGCAAACTCTCCGAAGCGGTTAACAGAGAGTGGCGCTGTCCACCCATGAGAGCGAAATAGCGTAGTTGCTATGCCGAGAACGTGCGATTTCAGAATACTGCATTTCCTGAACACAAGGGGCTTTTTTCTCCGCAGAAAAGAATCCACATCTCTCGACTTTCTGTAACGTCCTCCCTGAAAGCTCAACGTGTGTCTCTCCTGGAACATCGAGCTGCCTTATTGGAGGGGTTTTTCCCTTCTAATCTGTTCGTCACAGAATGCTGAAGTGTAGCATCGGAAAAACAGAGAAAAACGAAATGCCCCTAGGAATCAAGGGTTAAGAATGAGAGAGAAGCGTAGTGCAGAATGCATGGACACAAGGAGAAGACAGAACCGCTCCTTTGCGATGTGCGCAGAAGAAGCCGCTCGTCCGAGAAAAGCATCCGGCTGAAGTCGCTCTTTCTCGGCATGCGAGAGAGACGAGACCGCTGCTGAAGGCAGAAAGAGGCATTCGGGGAGAACCGCGATTTCTCGGCCAGCAACTGCAAACTCTCCGAAGCGGTTAACAGAGAGTGGCGCTGTCCACCCATGAGAGCGAAATAGCGTAGTTGCTATGCCGAGAACGTGCGATTTCAGAATACTGCATTTCCTGAACACAAGGGGCTTTTTTCTCCGCAGAAAAGAATCCACATCTCTCGACTTTCTGTAACGTCCTCCCTGAAAGCTCAACGTGTGTCTCTCCTGGAACATCGAGCTGCCTTATTGGAGGGGTTTTTCCCTTCTAATCTGTTCGTCACAGAATGCTGAAGTGTAGCATCGGAAAAACAGAGAAAAACGAAATGTCCCTAGGAATCAAGGGTTAAGAATGAGAGAGAAGCGTAGTGCAGAATGCATGGACACAAGGAGAAGACAGAACCGCTCCTTTGCGATGTGCGCAGAAGAAGCCGCTCGTCCGAGAAAAGCATCCGGCTGAAGTCGCCCTTTCTCGGCATCCGAGATAGAAAGACAAGACCGCTGATGAAGTCTGAAAGTGGTATTCGGGGAGAAAAGCGATTTAACGGGCAGCAACTGCAAATTCTCAGTAGAGATAATGTCCTTGGATTGGAGAAATGTGGTATTTCGGGGAGGTAATGTCCTAATTTGGGGAGAAGATGCCGTTCTGTGAGGGGGAAGCATGCATTTCTGAGAGTAAATCTCTTATTTACGGTGAAAGTGTCATCTTGCTAAGGAACTTCACGGAGAAATTATGAGATATTTTTACGAAACCGAGTATTCCCTGGAAAGAGTATATCTGTGATCAAATGCCATATTTCTGGGAGGGAACATGTGATGTGAGGGGGGGAAGGTGATGTATGTGTGAGAAAGCTGGTGTTTCTGGGAGAAAATGCCAGGTATTGGTGAGGAAACAGATGCTAGAGAGGGAAAAGGCCATCCCTTTGGGAGAGAAGTGGTATTTCTGTAAGCTTCTGCCCCCAAAATGGGACTTTGGCTCTCCAAAACAAGACATTTTCTCCCAGAAATACAAGGACTCTTAGAAATACCTCACGTTTCATCTCAAGAATACTGCTTTCCACTCCTCAAGATCACACTGACCCCCATCACAATGGCCTTTTCTCCCACATACACCAGCTTTCTCCCAAATACACGACATTTTCTCCCACATACACCCGTTTTCTCCCAAAGATGGGACATATTCTCCCAGAAATGCCAGCTTATTCTTTAAAAAACGGCCTTTTTTCCCCAAAATACCAGCTTTCTCACAAACACCTCTCATTTTCCAACCAAGTCTGCTACTATCTCCCAGAAACAGCCGGTTTCCGAGAAATACCTGACGTTTGCTCTCCCAAATACCACTCGACACTCCTCCAGAGGACATTGTCTCCCCTATTTACCACGTTTTCTCCCCAAGAGACCACTTGGCACTCCAAAAAGACTACCGTTGCTCTCCAGTACAAGATATTCTTTCCCACCGCTTCCCACTTTTCTCCCCCAGCTATGTCATTTCCTCCCAGAAATGCCACTTTTCCCTTGGAAATTTCACCTTCTCTTCCAAAAAGAGGAGATTTGCTCCCAGAAATACCCCTTCTCTTACAACTGCCACACGCTTTCTCCCCAAAAAGCCTCCATGACAATGCCAAATGGGACACTTGCAGCCAAGAAGAGGACACCTTCTCTCAGAAAGACCACTTTTCTCCCCAAGAGAGGAGATTTTCTCCCAATTGGATGACATTTGCTGTAAGAAAGACCTGTTTTCTTCCCTTCAAGAGGACACTGTCTTTCCCACTGAGGACATTTTCTCCCAGAAGTGCCGCTACTCTTTGAAACACCTCCATTTCCTCCCAAATCTACTCCATGACACGCCTCAGGATGACACTTACTCCCCGATTTGGGGCATTTTCTCCCAGAAATACCACTTCTCTCCAAAGGGATGGCCTTTTCCCTCTCTAGCATCAGTTTCCTCACCAATACCTGGCATTTTCTCCCAGAAACACCAGCTTTCTCACACATACATCACCTTCCCCCCCCCCACATCAGACCTCTTCTCCCAGAAATACCAGGACTCTGCTGAATATTTCCCATTTCCTCCGGAACATACAGCATTACACTCCGCAAGAGGACAGTTTCTTTCAGAAATGTGGCATTTTATCGCAGATACACCATTTTTATGCCCAGTAGAGCTCCTTTTCTCCCAGAAATAGCACTGCTCTTAGGAAGAGCTCCCATTTTCTAACCAAAAGGCTGCTTTACACTCCTCAAGATCACACTTACCCCCATCAAGATGGCAGTGTCACAGAAATACCAGCTTCTGCCCCCAAAATGGGACTTTGGCTCTCCAAAACAAGACATTTTCTCCCAGAAATACCAGGACTCTTAGAAATACCTCACGTTTCATCTCAAGAATACTGCTTTCCACTCCTCAAGATCACACTGACCCCCATCACAATGGCCTTTTCTCCCACATACACCAGCTTTCTCCCAAATACACGACATTTTCTCCCACATACACCCGTTTTCTCCCAAAGATGGGACATATTCTCCCAGAAATGCCAGCTTCTTCTTTAAAAAACGGCCTTTTTTTCCCCAAAATACCAGCTTTCTCACAAACACCTCTCATTTTCCAAGCAAGTCTGCTACTATCTCCCAGAAACAGCCGGTTTCCGAGAAATACCTGACGTTTGCTCTCCCAAATACCACTCGACACTCCTCCAGAGGACATTGTCTCCCCTATTTACCACGTTTTCTCCCCAAGAGACCACTTGGCACACCAAAAAGACCGCCGTTGCTCTCCAGTACAAGATATTCTTTCCCACCGGTTCCCACTTTTCTCCCCCAGCTATGTCATTTCCTCCCAGAAATGCCACTTTTCCCTTGGAAATTTCACCTTCTCTTCCAAAAAGAGGAGATTTGCTCCCAGAAATACCCCTTCTCTTACAACTGCCACACGCTTTCTCCCCAAAAAGCCTCCATGACAATGCCAAATGGGACACTTGCAGCCAAGAAGAGGACACCTTCTCTCAGAAAGACCACTTTTCTCCCCAAGAGAGGAGATTTTCTCCCAATTGGATGACATTTGCTGTAAGAAAGACCTGTTTTCTTCCCTTCAAGAGGACACTGTCTTTCCCACTGAGGACATTTTCTCCCAGAAGTGCCGCTATTCTTTGAAACACCTCCATTTCCTCCCAAATCTACTCCATGACACGCCTCAGGATGACACTTACTCCCCGATTTGGGGCATTTTCTCCCAGAAATACCACTTCTCTCCCAAAGGGATGGCCTTTTCCCTCTCTAGCATCAGTTTCCTCACCAATACCTGGCATTTTCTCCCAGAAACACCAGCTTTCTCACACATACATCACCTTCCCCCCCCCACATCAGATGTTCCCTCCCAGAAATATTTCATTTGATCACAGATATACTCATTCCAGGCAATAGCAGGTTTCATAAAAATATTATAATTTCTCCATGAAGTTCGTTAGCAAGATGACACTTTCACCGTAAATAGGAGATGTTGTCTCAGAAATGCATGCTTCACCCTTACAGAACGGCATCTTCTCCCCAGATTAAGACATTATCTCCCCCAAATACATTTCTCCAATCCAATGGCATTATCTCTACGGAGAGTTTGCAATTGCTGCCCGTTAAGTCACTTTTCTCCCCGAATACCACTTTCAGACTTCATCAGCGGTCTTGTCTTTCTCTCTCGCATGCCGAGAAAGAGCGACTTCAGCCGGATGCTTTTCTCGGACGAGCGGCTTCTTCTGCGCACATCGCAAAGGAGCGGTTCTGTCTTCTCCTTGTGTCCATGCATTCTGCACTACGCTTCTCTCTCATTCTTTTGCCTTTCCTTTTATTCCTAGCGACATTTCGTCTTTGTGTGTGAGGACGTTCCAGAATGTCGAGAGATGTGGTTTCTTTCCTGCGGAGAAAAAAAACCCTGTTTTCAGGCAATGCAGTATTCTGAATTCGCACGTTCCCTGAAAACAGGGGGTTTTTTCTCCGCAGGAAAGAATCCACATCTCTCGACTTTCTGTAACGTCCTCCCTGAAAGCACAACGTGTGTCGCTCCAGGAACTTCTAGCTGCCTTATTAGAAGGGCTTTTCCCCTCTAATCTGTTCGTCACAGAATGCTGAAGTGTAGCATCGGAAAAACGCACAAAAACGAAATGTCGCTAGGAATAAAAGGAAAGGCATAAGAATGAGAGAGAAGCGTAGTGCAGAATGCATGGACACAAGAAGACAGAACCGCTCCTTTGCGATGTGCGCAGAAGAAGCCGCTCGTCCGAGAAAAGCATCCGGCTGAAGTCGCTCTTTCTCGGCATGCGAGAGAGACGAGACCGCTGCTGAAGGCAGAAAGCGGCATTCGGGGAGAACCGCGATTTCCCGGCCAGCAAATGCAAACTCTCCGAAGCGGTTAACAGAGAGGGGCGCTTTACACGTGCGTGAGCGAAATATCGAAATTGCTATGCCGAGAACGTGTGAATTCTGCATAATGCATTGCCTGAAAACAGGGGGTTTTTTCTCCGGAGGAAAGAATCCACATCTCTTGACTTTCTGTAACGTCCTCTCTGAAAGCACAACGTGTGTCGATCCTGGAACTTCTAGCTGCCTTATTAGAAGGGCTTTTCCCCTCTACTCTGTTCGTCACAGAATGCTGAAGTGTAGCATCGGAAAAACGCACAAAAACGAAATGTCGCTAGGAATAAAAGGAAAGGCATAAGAATGAGAGAGAAGCGTAGTGCAGAATGCATGGACACAAGGAGAAGACAGAACCGCTCCTTTGCGATGTGCGCAGAAGAAGCCGCTCGTCCGAGAAAAGCATCCGGCTGAAGTCGCTCTTTCTCGGCATGCGAGAGAGACGAGACCGCTGCTGAAGGCAGAAAGAGGCATTCGGGGAGAACCGCGATTTCTCGGCCAGCAACTGCAAACTCTCCGAAGCGGTTAACAGAGAGTGGCGCTGTCCACCCATGAGAGCGAAATAGCGTAGTTGCTATGCCGAGAACGTGCGATTTCAGAATACTGCATTTCCTGAACACAAGGGGCTTTTTTCTCCGCAGAAAAGAATCCACATCTCTCGACTTTCTGTAACGTCCTCCCTGAAAGCTCAACGTGTGTCTCTCCTGGAACTTCGAGCTGCCTTATTGGAGGGGTTTTTCCCTTCTAATCTGTTCGTCACAGAATGCTGAAGTGTAGCATCGGAAAAACAGAGAAAAACGAAATGTCCCTAGGAATCAAGGGTTAAGAATGAGAGAGAAGCGTAGTGCAGAATGCATGGACACAAGGAGAAGACAGAACCGCTCCTTTGCGATGTGCGCAGAAGAAGCCGCTCGTCCGAGAAAAGCATCCGGCTGAAGTCGCTCTTTCTCGGCATGCGAGAGAGACGAGACCGCTGCTGAAGGCAGAAAGAGGCATTCGGGGAGAACCGCGATTTCTCGGCCAGCAACTGCAAACTCTCCGAAGCGGTTAACAGAGAGTGGCGCTGTCCACCCATGAGAGCGAAATAGCGTAGTTGCTATGCCGAGAACGTGCGATTTCAGAATACTGCATTTCCTGAACACAAGGGGCTTTTTTCTCCGCAGAAAAGAATCCACATCTCTCGACTTTCTGTAACGTCCTCCCTGAAAGCTCAACGTGTGTCTCTCCTGGAACTTCGAGCTGCCTTATTGGAGGGGTTTTTCCCTTCTAATCTGTTCGTCACAGAATGCTGAAGTGTAGCATCGGAAAAACAGAGAAAAACGAAATGTCCCTAGGAATCAAGGGTTAAGAATGAGAGAGAAGCGTAGTGCAGAATGCATGGACACAAGGAGAAGACAGAACCGCTCCTTTGCGATGTGCGCAGAAGAAGCCGCTCGTCCGAGAAAAGCATCCGGCTGAAGTCGCCCTTTCTCGGCATCCGAGATAGAAAGACAAGACCGCTGATGAAGTCTGAAAGTGGTATTCGGGGAGAAAAGCGATTTAACGGGCAGCAACTGCAAATTCTCAGTAGAGATAATGTCCTTGGATTGGAGAAATGTGGTATTTCGGGGAGGTAATGTCCTAATTTGGGGAGAAGATGCCGTTCTGTGAGGGGGAAGCATGCATTTCTGAGAGTAAATCTCTTATTTACGGTGAAAGTGTCATCTTGCTAACGAACTTCACGGAGAAATTATGAGATATTTTTACGAAACCGAGTATTCCCTGGAAAGAGTATATCTGTGATCAAATGCCATATTTCTGGGAGGGAACATGTGATGTGAGGGGGGGAAGGTGATGTATGTGTGAGAAAGCTGGTGTTTCTGGGAGAAAATGCCAGGTATTGGTGAGGAAACAGATGCTAGAGAGGGAAAAGGCCATCCCTTTGGGAGAGAAGTGGTATTTCTGGAAGCTTCTGCCCCCAAAATGGGACTTTGGCTCTCCAAAACAAGACATTTTCTCCCAGAAATACCAGGACTCTTAGAAATACCTCACGTTTCATCTCAAGAATACTGCTTTCCACTCCTCAAGATCACACTGACCCCCATCACAATGGCCTTTTCTCCCACATACACCAGCTTTCTCCCAAATACACGACATTTTCTCCCACATACACCCGTTTTCTCCCAAAGATGGGACATATTCTCCCAGAAATGCCAGCTTATTCTTTAAAAAACGGCCTTTTTTCCCCAAAATACCAGCTTTCTCACAAACACCTCTCATTTTCCAACCAAGTCTGCTACTATCTCCCAGAAACAGCCGGTTTCCGAGAAATACCTGACGTTTGCTCTCCCAAATACCACTCGACACTCCTCCAGAGGACATTGTCTCCCCTATTTACCACGTTTTCTCCCCAAGAGACCACTTGGCACTCCAAAAAGACTACCGTTGCTCTCCAGTACAAGATATTCTTTCCCACCGCTTCCCACTTTTCTCCCCCAGCTATGTCATTTCCTCCCAGAAATGCCACTTTTCCCTTGGAAATTTCACCTTCTCTTCCAAAAAGAGGAGATTTGCTCCCAGAAATACCCCTTCTCTTACAACTGCCACACGCTTTCTCCCCAAAAAGCCTCCATGACAATGCCAAATGGGACACTTGCAGCCAAGAAGAGGACACCTTCTCTCAGAAAGACCACTTTTCTCCCCAAGAGAGGAGATTTTCTCCCAATTGGATGACATTTGCTGTAAGAAAGACCTGTTTTCTTCCCTTCAAGAGGACACTGTCTTTCCCACTGAGGACATTTTCTCCCAGAAGTGCCGCTACTCTTTGAAACACCTCCATTTCCTCCCAAATCTACTCCATGACACGCCTCAGGATGACACTTACTCCCCGATTTGGGGCATTTTCTCCCAGAAATACCACTTCTCTCCAAAGGGATGGCCTTTTCCCTCTCTAGCATCAGTTTCCTCACCAATACCTGGCATTTTCTCCCAGAAACACCAGCTTTCTCACACATACATCACCTTCCCCCCCCCCACATCAGACCTCTTCTCCCAGAAATACCAGGACTCTGCTGAATATTTCCCATTTCCTCCGGAACATACAGCATTACACTCCGCAAGAGGACAGTTTCTTTCAGAAATGTGGCATTTTATCGCAGATACACCATTTTTATGCCCAGTAGAGCTCCTTTTCTCCCAGAAATAGCACTGCTCTTAGGAAGAGCTCCCATTTTCTAACCAAAAGGCTGCTTTACACTCCTCAAGATCACACTTACCCCCATCAAGATGGCAGTGTCACAGAAATACCAGCTTCTGCCCCCAAAATGGGACTTTGGCTCTCCAAAACAAGACATTTTCTCCCAGAAATACCAGGACTCTTAGAAATACCTCACGTTTCATCTCAAGAATACTGCTTTCCACTCCTCAAGATCACACTGACCCCCATCACAATGGCCTTTTCTCCCACATACACCAGCTTTCTCCCAAATACACGACATTTTCTCCCACATACACCCGTTTTCTCCCAAAGATGGGACATATTCTCCCAGAAATGCCAGCTTCTTCTTTAAAAAACGGCCTTTTTTTCCCCAAAATACCAGCTTTCTCACAAACACCTCTCATTTTCCAAGCAAGTCTGCTACTATCTCCCAGAAACAGCCGGTTTCCGAGAAATACCTGACGTTTGCTCTCCCAAATACCACTCGACACTCCTCCAGAGGACATTGTCTCCCCTATTTACCACGTTTTCTCCCCAAGAGACCACTTGGCACACCAAAAAGACCGCCGTTGCTCTCCAGTACAAGATATTCTTTCCCACCGGTTCCCACTTTTCTCCCCCAGCTATGTCATTTCCTCCCAGAAATGCCACTTTTCCCTTGGAAATTTCACCTTCTCTTCCAAAAAGAGGAGATTTGCTCCCAGAAATACCCCTTCTCTTACAACTGCCACACGCTTTCTCCCCAAAAAGCCTCCATGACAATGCCAAATGGGACACTTGCAGCCAAGAAGAGGACACCTTCTCTCAGAAAGACCACTTTTCTCCCCAAGAGAGGAGATTTTCTCCCAATTGGATGACATTTGCTGTAAGAAAGACCTGTTTTCTTCCCTTCAAGAGGACACTGTCTTTCCCACTGAGGACATTTTCTCCCAGAAGTGCCGCTATTCTTTGAAACACCTCCATTTCCTCCCAAATCTACTCCATGACACGCCTCAGGATGACACTTACTCCCCGATTTGGGGCATTTTCTCCCAGAAATACCACTTCTCTCCCAAAGGGATGGCCTTTTCCCTCTCTAGCATCAGTTTCCTCACCAATACCTGGCATTTTCTCCCAGAAACACCAGCTTTCTCACACATACATCACCTTCCCCCCCCCACATCAGATGTTCCCTCCCAGAAATATTTCATTTGATCACAGATATACTCATTCCAGGCAATAGCAGGTTTCATAAAAATATTATAATTTCTCCATGAAGTTCGTTAGCAAGATGACACTTTCACCGTAAATAGGAGATGTTGTCTCAGAAATGCATGCTTCACCCTTACAGAACGGCATCTTCTCCCCAGATTAAGACATTATCTCCCCCAAATACATTTCTCCAATCCAATGGCATTATCTCTACGGAGAGTTTGCAATTGCTGCCCGTTAAGTCACTTTTCTCCCCGAATACCACTTTCAGACTTCATCAGCGGTCTTGTCTTTCTCTCTCGCATGCCGAGAAAGAGCGACTTCAGCCGGATGCTTTTCTCGGACGAGCGGCTTCTTCTGCGCACATCGCAAAGGAGCGGTTCTGTCTTCTCCTTGTGTCCATGCATTCTGCACTACGCTTCTCTCTCATTCTTTTGCCTTTCCTTTTATTCCTAGCGACATTTCGTCTTTGTGTGTGAGGACGTTCCAGAATGTCGAGAGATGTGGTTTCTTTCCTGCGGAGAAAAAAAACCCTGTTTTCAGGCAATGCAGTATTCTGAATTCGCACGTTCCCTGAAAACAGGGGGTTTTTTCTCCGCAGGAAAGAATCCACATCTCTCGACTTTCTGTAACGTCCTCCCTGAAAGCACAACGTGTGTCGCTCCAGGAACTTCTAGCTGCCTTATTAGAAGGGCTTTTCCCCTCTAATCTGTTCGTCACAGAATGCTGAAGTGTAGCATCGGAAAAACGCACAAAAACGAAATGTCGCTAGGAATAAAAGGAAAGGCATAAGAATGAGAGAGAAGCGTAGTGCAGAATGCATGGACACAAGAAGACAGAACCGCTCCTTTGCGATGTGCGCAGAAGAAGCCGCTCGTCCGAGAAAAGCATCCGGCTGAAGTCGCTCTTTCTCGGCATGCGAGAGAGACGAGACCGCTGCTGAAGGCAGAAAGCGGCATTCGGGGAGAACCGCGATTTCCCGGCCAGCAACTGCAAACTCTCCGAAGCGGTTAACAGAGAGTGGCGCTTTACACGTGCGTGAGCGAAATATCGAAATTGCTATGCCGAGAACGTGTGAATTCTGCATAATGCATTGCCTGAAAACAGGGGGTTTTTTCTCCGGAGGAAAGAATCCACATCTCTCGACTTTCTGTAACGTCCTCTCTGAAAGCACAACGTGTGTCGATCCTGGAACTTCTAGCTGCCTTATTAGAAGGGCTTTTCCCCTCTACTCTGTTCGTCACAGAATGCTGAAGTGTAGCATCGGAAAAACGCACAAAAACGAAATGTCGCTAGGAATAAAAGGAAAGGCATAAGAATGAGAGAGAAGCGTAGTGCAGAATGCATGGACACAAGGAGAAGACAGAACCGCTCCTTTGCGATGTGCGCAGAAGAAGCCGCTCGTCCGAGAAAAGCATCCGGCTGAAGTCGCTCTTTCTCGGCATGCGAGAGAGACGAGACCGCTGCTGAAGGCAGAAAGAGGCATTCGGGGAGAACCGCGATTTCTCGGCCAGCAACTGCAAACTCTCCGAAGCGGTTAACAGAGAGTGGCGCTGTCCACCCATGAGAGCGAAATAGCGTAGTTGCTATGCCGAGAACGTGCGATTTCAGAATACTGCATTTCCTGAACACAAGGGGCTTTTTTCTCCGCAGAAAAGAATCCACATCTCTCGACTTTCTGTAACGTCCTCCCTGAAAGCTCAACGTGTGTCTCTCCTGGAACTTCGAGCTGCCTTATTGGAGGGGTTTTTCCCTTCTAATCTGTTCGTCACAGAATGCTGAAGTGTAGCATCGGAAAAACAGAGAAAAACGAAATGTCCCTAGGAATCAAGGGTTAAGAATGAGAGAGAAGCGTAGTGCAGAATGCATGGACACAAGGAGAAGACAGAACCGCTCCTTTGCGATGTGCGCAGAAGAAGCCGCTCGTCCGAGAAAAGCATCCGGCTGAAGTCGCTCTTTCTCGGCATGCGAGAGAGACGAGACCGCTGCTGAAGGCAGAAAGAGGCATTCGGGGAGAACCGCGATTTCTCGGCCAGCAACTGCAAACTCTCCGAAGCGGTTAACAGAGAGTGGCGCTGTCCACCCATGAGAGCGAAATAGCGTAGTTGCTATGCCGAGAACGTGCGATTTCAGAATACTGCATTTCCTGAACACAAGGGGCTTTTTTCTCCGCAGAAAAGAATCCACATCTCTCGACTTTCTGTAACGTCCTCCCTGAAAGCTCAACGTGTGTCTCTCCTGGAACTTCGAGCTGCCTTATTGGAGGGGTTTTTCCCTTCTAATCTGTTCGTCACAGAATGCTGAAGTGTAGCATCGGAAAAACAGAGAAAAACGAAATGTCCCTAGGAATCAAGGGTTAAGAATGAGAGAGAAGCGTAGTGCAGAATGCATGGACACAAGGAGAAGACAGAACCGCTCCTTTGCGATGTGCGCAGAAGAAGCCGCTCGTCCGAGAAAAGCATCCGGCTGAAGTCGCCCTTTCTCGGCATCCGAGATAGAAAGACAAGACCGCTGATGAAGTCTGAAAGTGGTATTCGGGGAGAAAAGCGATTTAACGGGCAGCAACTGCAAATTCTCAGTAGAGATAATGTCCTTGGATTGGAGAAATGTGGTATTTCGGGGAGGTAATGTCCTAATTTGGGGAGAAGATGCCGTTCTGTGAGGGGGAAGCATGCATTTCTGAGAGTAAATCTCTTATTTACGGTGAAAGTGTCATCTTGCTAAGGAACTTCACGGAGAAATTATGAGATATTTTTACGAAACCGAGTATTCCCTGGAAAGAGTATATCTGTGATCAAATGCCATATTTCTGGGAGGGAACATGTGATGTGAGGGGGGGAAGGTGATGTATGTGTGAGAAAGCTGGTGTTTCTGGGACAAAATGCCAGGTATTGGTGAGGAAACAGATGCTAGAGAGGGAAAAGGCCATCCCTTTGGGAGAGAAGTGGTATTTCTGGAAGCTTCTGCCCCCAAAATGGGACTTTGGCTCTCCAAAACAAGACATTTTCTCCCAGAAATACCAGGACTCTTAGAAATACCTCACGTTTCATCTCAAGAATACTGCTTTCCACTCCTCAAGATCACACTGACCCCCATCACAATGGCCTTTTCTCCCACATACACCAGCTTTCTCCCAAATACACGACATTTTCTCCCACATACACCCGTTTTCTCCCAAAGATGGGACATATTCTCCCAGAAATGCCAGCTTATTCTTTAAAAAACGGCCTTTTTTCCCCAAAATACCAGCTTTCTCACAAACACCTCTCATTTTCCAACCAAGTCTGCTACTATCTCCCAGAAACAGCCGGTTTCCGAGAAATACCTGACGTTTGCTCTCCCAAATACCACTCGACACTCCTCCAGAGGACATTGTCTCCCCTATTTACCACGTTTTCTCCCCAAGAGACCACTTGGCACTCCAAAAAGACTACCGTTGCTCTCCAGTACAAGATATTCTTTCCCACCGCTTCCCACTTTTCTCCCCCAGCTATGTCATTTCCCCCCAGAAATGCCACTTTTCCCTTGGAAATTTCACCTTCTCTTCCAAAAAGAGGAGATTTGCTCCCAGAAATACCCCTTCTCTTACAACTGCCACACGCTTTCTCCCCAAAAAGCCTCCATGACAATGCCAAATGGGACACTTGCAGCCAAGAAGAGGACACCTTCTCTCAGAAAGACCACTTTTCTCCCCAAGAGAGGAGATTTTCTCCCAATTGGATGACATTTGCTGTAAGAAAGACCTCTTTTCTTCCCTCAAGAGGACATTGTCTTTCCCACTGAGGACATTTTCTCCCAGAAGTGCCGCTACTCTGTGAAACACCTCCATTTCCTCCCAAATCTACTCCATGACACGCCTCAGGATGACACTTACTCCCCGATTTGGGGCATTTTCTCCCAGAAATACCACTTCTCTCCCAAAGGGATGGCCTTTTCCCTCTCTAGCATCTGTTTCCTCACCAATACCTGGCATTTTCTCCCAGAAACACCAGCTTTCTCACACATACATCACCTTCCCCCCCCCACATCAGACCTCTTCTCCCAGAAATACCAGGACTCTGCTGAATATTTCCCATTCCCTCCGGAACATACAGCATTACACTCCGCAAGAGGACAGTTTCTTTCAGAAATGTGGCATTTTATCGCAGATACACCATTTTTATGCCCAGTAGAGCTCCTTTTCTCCCAGAAATAGCACTGCTCTTAGGAAGAGCTCCCATTTTCTAACCAAAAGGCTGCTTTACACTCCTCAAGATCACACTTACCCCCATCAAGATGGCAGTGTCACAGAAATACCAGCTTCTGCCCCCAAAATGGGACTTTGGCTCTCCAAAACAAGACATTTTCTCCCAGAAATACCAGGACTCTTAGAAATACCTCACGTTTCATCTCAAGAATACTGCTTTCCACTCCTCAAGATCACACTGACCCCCATCACAATGGCCTTTTCTCCCACATACACCAGCTTTCTCCCAAATACACAACATTTTCTCCCACATACACCCGTTTTCTCCCAAAGATGGGACATATTCTCCCAGAAATGCCAGCTTCTTCTTTAAAAAACGGCCTTTTTTTCCCCAAAATACCAGCTTTCTCACAAACACCTCTCATTTTCCAAGCAAGTCTGCTACTATCTCCCAGAAACAGCCGGTTTCCGAGAAATACCTGACGTTTGCTCTCCCAAATACCACTCGACACTCCTCCAGAGGACATTGTCTCCCCTATTTACCACGTTTTCTCCCCAAGAGACCACTTGGCACACCAAAAAGACCACCGTTGCTCTCCAGTACAAGATATTCTTTCCCACCGCTTCCCACTTTTCTCCCCCAGCTATGTCATTTCCTCCCAGAAATGCCACTTTTCCCTTGGAAATTTCACCTTCTCTTCCAAAAAGAGGAGATTTGCTCCCAGAAATACCCCTTCTCTTACAACTGCCACACGCTTTCTCCCCAAAAAGCCTCCATGACAATGCCAAATGGGACACTTGCAGCCAAGAAGAGGACACCTTCTCTCAGAAAGACCACTTTTCTCCCCAAGAGAGGAGATTTTCTCCCAAATGGATGACATTTGCTGTAAGAAAGACCTGTTTTCTTCCCTTCAAGAGGACACTGTCTTTCCCACTGAGGACATTTTCTCCCAGAAGTGCCGCTACTCTTTGAAACACCTCCATTTCCTCCCAAATCTACTCCATGACACGCCTCAGGATGACACTTACTCCCCGATTTGGGGCATTTTCTCCCAGAAATACCACTTCTCTCCCAAAGGGATGGCCTTTTCCCTCTCTAGCATCAGTTTCCTCACCAATACCTGGCATTTTCTCCCAGAAACACCAGCTTTCTCACACATACATCACCTTCCCCCCCCCCACATCAGACCTCTTCTCCCAGAAATACCAGGACTCTGCTGAATATTTCCCATTTCCTCCGGAACATACAGCATTACACTCCGCAAGAGGACAGTTTCTTTCAGAAATGTGGCATTTTATCGCAGATACACCATTTTTATGCCCAGTAGAGCTCCTTTTCTCCCAGAAATAGCACTGCTCTTAGGAAGAGCTCCCATTTTCTAACCAAAAGGCTGCTTTACACTCCTCAAGATCACACTTACCCCCATCAAGATGGCAGTGTCACAGAAATACCAGCTTCTGCCCCCAAAATGGGACTTTGGCTCTCCAAAACAAGACATTTTCTCCCAGAAATACCAGGACTCTTAGAAATACCTCACGTTTCATCTCAAGAATACTGCTTTCCACTCCTCAAGATCACACTGACCCCCATCACAATGGCCTTTTCTCCCACATACACCAGCTTTCTCCCAAATACACGACATTTTCTCCCACATACACCCGTTTTCTCCCAAAGATGGGACATATTCTCCCAGAAATGCCAGCTTCTTCTTTAAAAAACGGCCTTTTTTTCCCCAAAATACCAGCTTTCTCACAAACACCTCTCATTTTCCAAGCAAGTCTGCTACTATCTCCCAGAAACAGCCGGTTTCCGAGAAATACCTGACGTTTGCTCTCCCAAATACCACTCGACACTCCTCCAGAGGACATTGTCTCCCCTATTTACCACGTTTTCTCCCCAAGAGACCACTTGGCACACCAAAAAGACCACCGTTGCTCTCCAGTACAAGATATTCTTTCCCACCGCTTCCCACTTTTCTCCCCCAGCTATGTCATTTCCTCCCAGAAATGCCACTTTTCCCTTGGAAATTTCACCTTCTCTTCCAAAAAGAGGAGATTTGCTCCCAGAAATACCCCTTCTCTTACAACTGCCACACGCTTTCTCCCCAAAAAGCCTCCATGACAATGCCAAATGGGACACTTGCAGCCAAGAAGAGGACACCTTCTCTCAGAAAGACCACTTTTCTCCCCAAGAGAGGAGATTTTCTCCCAAATGGATGACATTTGCTGTAAGAAAGACCTGTTTTCTTCCCTTCAAGAGGACACTGTCTTTCCCACTGAGGACATTTTCTCCCAGAAGTGCCGCTACTCTTTGAAACACCTCCATTTCCTCCCAAATCTACTCCATGACACGCCTCAGGATGACACTTACTCCCCGATTTGGGGCATTTTCTCCCAGAAATACCACTTCTCTCCAAAGGGATGGCCTTTTCCCTCTCTAGCATCAGTTTCCTCACCAATACCTGGCATTTTCTCCCAGAAACACCAGCTTTCTCACACATACATCACCTTCCCCCCCCCCACATCAGACCTCTTCTCCCAGAAATACCAGGACTCTGCTGAATATTTCCCATTTCCTCCGGAACATACAGCATTACACTCCGCAAGAGGACAGTTTCTTTCAGAAATGTGGCATTTTATCGCAGATACACCATTTTTATGCCCAGTAGAGCTCCTTTTCTCCCAGAAATAGCACTGCTCTTAGGAAGAGCTCCCATTTTCTAACCAAAAGGCTGCTTTACACTCCTCAAGATCACACTTACCCCCATCAAGATGGCAGTGTCACAGAAATACCAGCTTCTGCCCCCAAAATGGGACTTTGGCTCTCCAAAACAAGACATTTTCTCCCAGAAATACCAGGACTCTTAGAAATACCTCACGTTTCATCTCAAGAATACTGCTTTCCACTCCTCAAGATCACACTGACCCCCATCACAATGGCCTTTTCTCCCACATACACCAGCTTTCTCCCAAATACACGACATTTTCTCCCACATACACCCGTTTTCTCCCAAAGATGGGACATATTCTCCCAGAAATGCCAGCTTATTCTTTAAAAAACGGCCTTTTTTCCCCAAAATACCAGCTTTCTCACAAACACCTGTCATTTTCCAACCAAGTCTGCTACTATCTCCCAGAAACAGCCGGTTTCCGAGAAATACCTGACGTTTGCTCTCCCAAATACCACTCGACACTCCTCCAGAGGACATTGTCTCCCCTATTTACCACGTTTTCTCCCCAAGAGACCATTGCACACCAAAAAGACTGCCGTTGCTCTCCAGTACAAGATATTCTTTCCCACCGCTTCCCACTTTTCTCCCCCAGCTATGTCATTTCCTCCCAGAAATGCCACTTTTCCCTTGGAAATTTCACCTTCTCTTCCAAAAAGAGGAGATTTGCTCCCAGAAATACCCCTTCTCTTACAACTGCCACACGCTTTCTCCCCAAAAAGCCTCCATGACAATGCCAAATGGGACACTTGCAGCCAAGAAGAGGACACCTTCTCTCAGAAAGACCACTTTTCTCCCCAAGAGAGGAGATTTTCTCCCAAATGGATGACATTTGCTGTAAGAAAGACCTCTTTTCTTCCCTCAAGAGGACATTGTCTTTCCCACTGAGGACATTTTCTCCCAGAAGTGCCGCTACTCTTTGAAACACCTCCATTTCCTCCCAAATCTACTCCATGACACGCCTCAGGATGACACTTACTCCCCGATTTGGGGCATTTTCTCCCAGAAATACCACTTCTCTCCAAAGGGATGGCCTTTTCCCTCTCTAGCATCAGTTTCCTCACCAATACCTGGCATTTTCTCCCAGAAACACCAGCTTTCTCACACATACATCACCTTCCCCCCCCCCCACATCAGACCTCTTCTCCCAGAAATACCAGGACTCTGCTGAATATTTCCCATTTCCTCCGGAACATACAGCATTACACTCCGCAAGAGGACAGTTTCTTTCAGAAATGTGGCATTTTATCGCAGATACACCATTTTTATGCCCAGTAGAGCTCCTTTTCTCCCAGAAATAGCACTGCTCTTAGGAAGAGCTCCCATTTTCTAACCAAAAGGCTGCTTTACACTCCTCAAGATCACACTTACCCCCATCAAGATGGCAGTGTCACAGAAATACCAGCTTCTGCCCCCAAAATGGGACTTTGGCTCTCCAAAACAAGACATTTTCTCCCAGAAATACCAGGACTCTTAGAAATACCTCACGTTTCATCTCAAGAATACTGCTTTCCACTCCTCAAGATCACACTGACCCCCATCACAATGGCCTTTTCTCCCACATACACCAGCTTTCTCCCAAATACACAACATTTTCTCCCACATACACCCGTTTTCTCCCAAAGATGGGACATATTCTCCCAGAAATGCCAGCTTCTTCTTTAAAAAACGGCCTTTTTTTCCCCAAAATACCAGCTTTCTCACAAACACCTCTCATTTTCCAAGCAAGTCTGCTACTATCTCCCAGAAACAGCCGGTTTCCGAGAAATACCTGACGTTTGCTCTCCCAAATACCACTCGACACTCCTCCAGAGGACATTGTCTCCCCTATTTACCACGTTTTCTCCCCAAGAGACCACTTGGCACACCAAAAAGACCACCGTTGCTCTCCAGTACAAGATATTCTTTCCCACCGCTTCCCACTTTTCTCCCCCAGCTATGTCATTTCCTCCCAGAAATGCCACTTTTCCCTTGGAAATTTCACCTTCTCTTCCAAAAAGAGGAGATTTGCTCCCAGAAATACCCCTTCTCTTACAACTGCCACACGCTTTCTCCCCAAAAAGCCTCCATGACAATGCCAAATGGGACACTTGCAGCCAAGAAGAGGACACCTTCTCTCAGAAAGACCACTTTTCTCCCCAAGAGAGGAGATTTTCTCCCAATTGGATGACATTTGCTGTAAGAAAGACCTGTTTTCTTCCCTTCAAGAGGACATTGTCTTTCCCACTGAGGACATTTTCTCCCAGAAGTGCCGCTACTCTTTGAAACACCTCCATTTCCTCCCAAATCTACTCCATGACACGCCTCAGGATGACACTTACTCCCCGATTTGGGGCATTTTCTCCCAGAAATACCACTTCTCTCCAAAGGGATGGCCTTTTCCCTCTCTAGCATCAGTTTCCTCACCAATACCTGGCATTTTCTCCCAGAAACACCAGCTTTCTCACACATACATCACCTTCCCCCCCCCCACATCAGACCTCTTCTCCCAGAAATACCAGGACTCTGCTGAATATTTCCCATTTCCTCTGGAACATACAGCATTACACTCCGCAAGAGGACAGTTTCTTTCAGAAATGTGGCATTTTATCGCAGATACACCATTTTTATGCCCAGTAGAGCTCCTTTTCTCCCAGAAATAGCACTGCTCTTAGGAAGAGCTCCCATTTTCTAACCAAAAGGCTGCTTTACACTCCTCAAGATCACACCCCCATCAAGATGGCAGTGTCACAGAAATACCAGCTTCTGCCCCCAAAATGGGACTTTGGCTCTCCAAAACAAGACATTTTCTCCCAGAAATACCAGGACTCTTAGAAATACCTCACGTTTCATCTCAAGAATACTGCTTTCCACTCCTCAAGATCACACTGACCCCCATCACAATGGCCTTTTCTCCCACATACACCAGCTTTCTCCCAAATACACAACATTTTCTCCCACATACACCCGTTTTCTCCCAAAGATGGGACATATTCTCCCAGAAATGCCAGCTTATTCTTTAAAAAACGGCCTTTTTTCCCCAAAATACCAGCTTTCTCACAAACACCTGTCATTTTCCAACCAAGTCTGCTACTATCTCCCAGAAACAGCCGGTTTCCGAGAAATACCTGACGTTTGCTCTCCCAAATACCACTCGACACTCCTCCAGAGGACATTGTCTCCCCTATTTACCACGTTTTCTCCCCAAGAGACCATTGCACACCAAAAAGACCGCCGTTGCTCTCCAGTACAAGATATTCTTTCCCACCGCTTCCCACTTTTCTCCCCCAGCTATGTCATTTCCTCCCAGAAATGCCACTTTTCCCTTGGAAATTTCACCTTCTCTTCCAAAAAGAGGAGATTTGCTCCCAGAAATACCCCTTCTCTTACAACTGCCACACGCTTTCTCCCCAAAAAGCCTCCATGACAATGCCAAATGGGACACTTGCAGCCAAGAAGAGGACACCTTCTCTCAGAAAGACCACTTTTCTCCCCAAGAGAGGAGATTTTCTCCCAAATGGATGACATTTGCTGTAAGAAAGACCTGTTTTCTTCCCTTCAAGAGGACATTGTCTTTCCCACTGAGGACATTTTCTCCCAGAAGTGCCGCTACTCTTTGAAACACCTCCATTTCCTCCCAAATCTACTCCATGACACGCCTCAGGATGACACTTACTCCCCGATTTGGGGCATTTTCTCCCAGAAATACCACTTCTCTCCAAAGGGATGGCCTTTTCCCTCTCTAGCATCAGTTTCCTCACCAATACCTGGCATTTTCTCCCAGAAACACCAGCTTTCTCACACATACATCACCTTCCCCCCCCCCACATCAGACCTCTTCTCCCAGAAATACCAGGACTCTGCTGAATATTTCCCATTTCCTCTGGAACATACAGCATTACACTCCGCAAGAGGACAGTTTCTTTCAGAAATGTGGCATTTTATCGCAGATACACCATTTTTATGCCCAGTAGAGCTCCTTTTCTCCCAGAAATAGCACTGCTCTTAGGAAGAGCTCCCATTTTCTAACCAAAAGGCTGCTTTACACTCCTCAAGATCACACTTACCCCCATCAAGATGGCAGTGTCACAGAAATACCAGCTTCTGCCCCCAAAATGGGACTTTGGCTCTCCAAAACAAGACATTTTCTCCCAGAAATACCAGGACTCTTAGAAATACCTCACGTTTCATCTCAAGAATACTGCTTTCCACTCCTCAAGATCACACTGACCCCCATCACAATGGCCTTTTCTCCCACATACACCAGCTTTCTCCCAAATACACGACATTTTCTCCCACATACACCCGTTTTCTCCCAAAGATGGGACATATTCTCCCAGAAATGCCAGCTTATTCTTTAAAAAACGGCCTTTTTTCCCCAAAATACCAGCTTTCTCACAAACACCTGTCATTTTCCAACCAAGTCTGCTACTATCTCCCAGAAACAGCCGGTTTCCGAGAAATACCTGACGTTTGCTCTCCCAAATACCACTCGACACTCCTCCAGAGGACATTGTCTCCCCTATTTACCACGTTTTCTCCCCAAGAGACCATTGCACACCAAAAAGACTGCCGTTGCTCTCCAGTACAAGATATTCTTTCCCACCGCTTCCCACTTTTCTCCCCCAGCTATGTCATTTCCTCCCAGAAATGCCACTTTTCCCTTGGAAATTTCACCTTCTCTTCCAAAAAGAGGAGATTTGCTCCCAGAAATACCCCTTCTCTTACAACTGCCACACGCTTTCTCCCCAAAAAGCCTCCATGACAATGCCAAATGGGACACTTGCAGCCAAGAAGAGGACACCTTCTCTCAGAAAGACCACTTTTCTCCCCAAGAGAGGAGATTTTCTCCCAATTGGATGACATTTGCTGTAAGAAAGACCTCTTTTCTTCCCTCAAGAGGACATTGTCTTTCCCACTGAGGACATTTTCTCCCAGAAGTGCCGCTACTCTTTGAAACACCTCCATTTCCTCCCAAATCTACTCCATGACACGCCTCAGGATGACACTTACTCCCCGATTTGGGGCATTTTCTCCCAGAAATACCACTTCTCTCCAAAGGGATGGCCTTTTCCCTCTCTAGCATCTGTTTCCTCACCAATACCTGGCATTTTCTCCCAGAAACACCAGCTTTCTCACACATACATCACCTTCCCCCCCCCACATCAGACCTCTTCTCCCAGAAATACCAGGACTCTGCTGAGTATTTCCCATTTCCTCCGGAACATACAGCATTACACTCCGCAAGAGGACAGTTTCTTTCAGAAATGTGGCATTTTATCGCAGATACACCATTTTTATGCCCAGTAGAGCTCCTTTTCTCCCAGAAATAGCACTGCTCTTAGGAAGAGCTCCCATTTTCTAACCAAAAGGCTGCTTTACACTCCTCAAGATCACACTTACCCCCATCAAGATGGCAGTGTCACAGAAATACCAGCTTCTGCCCCCAAAATGGGACTTTGGCTCTCCAAAACAAGACATTTTCTCCCAGAAATACCAGGACTCTTAGAAATACCTCACGTTTCATCTCAAGAATACTGCTTTCCACTCCTCAAGATCACACTGACCCCCATCACAATGGCCTTTTCTCCCACATACACCAGCTTTCTCCCAAATACACGACATTTTCTCCCACATACACCCGTTTTCTCCCAAAGATGGGACATATTCTCCCAGAAATGCCAGCTTCTTCTTTAAAAAACGGCCTTTTTTTCCCCAAAATACCAGCTTTCTCACAAACACCTCTCATTTTCCAACCAAGTCTGCTACTATCTCCCAGAAACAGCCGGTTTCCGAGAAATACCTGACGTTTGCTCTCCCAAATACCACTTGACACTCCTCCAGAGGACATTGTCTCCCCTATTTACCACGTTTTCTCCCCAAGAGACCACTTGGCACACCAAAAAGACCACCGTTGCTCTCCAGTACAAGATATTCTTTCCCACCGCTTCCCACTTTTCTCCCCCAGCTATGTCATTTCCTCCCAGAAATGCCACTTTTCCCTTGGAAATTTCACCTTCTCTTCCAAAAAGAGGAGATTTGCTCCCAGAAATACCCCTTCTCTTACAACTGCCACACGCTTTCTCCCCAAAAAGCCTCCATGACAATGCCAAATGGGACACTTGCAGCCAAGAAGAGGACACCTTCTCTCAGAAAGACCACTTTTCTCCCCAAGAGAGGAGATTTTCTCCCAATTGGATGACATTTGCTGTAAGAAAGACCTGTTTTCTTCCCTTCAAGAGGACATTGTCTTTCCCACTGAGGACATTTTCTCCCAGAAGTGCCGCTACTCTTTGAAACACCTCCATTTCCTCCCAAATCTACTCCATGACACGCCTCAGGATGACACTTACTCCCCGATTTGGGGCATTTTCTCCCAGAAATACCACTTCTCTCCAAAGGGATGGCCTTTTCCCTCTCTAGCATCAGTTTCCTCACCAATACCTGGCATTTTCTCCCAGAAACACCAGCTTTCTCACACATACATCACCTTCCCCCCCCCCACATCAGACCTCTTCTCCCAGAAATACCAGGACTCTGCTGAATATTTCCCATTTCCTCTGGAACATACAGCATTTCACTCCGCAAGAGGACAGTTTCTTTCAGAAATGTGGCATTTTATCGCAGATACACCATTTTTATGCCCAGTAGAGCTCCTTTTCTCCCAGAAATAGCACTGCTCTTAGGAAGAGCTCCCATTTTCTAACCAAAAGGCTGCTTTACACTCCTCAAGATCACACTTACCCCCATCAAGATGGCAGTGTCACAGAAATACCAGCTTCTGCCCCCAAAATGGGACTTTGGCTCTCCAAAACAAGACATTTTCTCCCAGAAATACCAGGACTCTTAGAAATACCTCACGTTTCATCTCAAGAATACTGCTTTCCACTCCTCAAGATCACACTGACCCCCATCACAATGGCCTTTTCTCCCACATACACCAGCTTTCTCCCAAATACACAACATTTTCTCCCACATACACCCGTTTTCTCCCAAAGATGGGACATATTCTCCCAGAAATGCCAGCTTCTTCTTTTAAAAACGGCCTTTTTTTCCCCAAAATACCAGCTTTCTCACAAACACCTCTCATTTTCCAAGCAAGTCTGCTACTATCTCCCAGAAACAGCCGGTTTCCGAGAAATACCTGACGTTTGCTCTCCCAAATACCACTCGACACTCCTCCAGAGGACATTGTCTCCCCTATTTACCACGTTTTCTCCCCAAGAGACCACTTGGCACACCAAAAAGACCACCGTTGCTCTCCAGTACAAGATATTCTTTCCCACCGCTTCCCACTTTTCTCCCCCAGCTATGTCATTTCCTCCCAGAAATGCCACTTTTCCCTTGGAAATTTCACCTTCTCTTCCAAAAAGAGGAGATTTGCTCCCAGAAATACCCCTTCTCTTACAACTGCCACACGCTTTCTCCCCAAAAAGCCTCCATGACAATGCCAAATGGGACACTTGAAGCCAAGAAGAGGACACCTTCTCTCAGAAAGACCACTTTTCTCCCCAAGAGAGGAGATTTTCTCCCAAATGGATGACATTTGCTGTAAGAAAGACCTGTTTTCTTCCCTTCAAGAGGACACTGTCTTTCCCACTGAGGACATTTTCTCCCAGAAGTGCCGCTACTCTTTGAAACATTTCCATTTCCTCCCAAATCTACTCCATGACACGCCTCAGGATGACACTTACTCCCCGATTTGGGGCATTTTCTCCCAGAAATACCACTTCTCTCCAAAGGGATGGCCTTTTCCCTCTCTAGCATCAGTTTCCTCACCAATACCTGGCATTTTCTCCCAGAAACACCAGCTTTCTCACACATACATCACCTTCCCCCCCCCCACATCAGACCTCTTCTCCCAGAAATACCAGGACTCTGCTGAATATTTCCCATTTCCTCTGGAACATACAGCATTACACTCCGCAAGAGGACAGTTTCTTTCAGAAATGTGGCATTTTATCGCAGATACACCATTTTTATGCCCAGTAGAGCTCCTTTTCTCCCAGAAATAGCACTGCTCTTAGGAAGAGCTCCCATTTTCTAACCAAAAGGCTGCTTTACACTCCTCAAGATCACACTTACCCCCATCAAGATGGCAGTGTCACAGAAATACCAGCTTCTGCCCCCAAAATGGGACTTTGGCTCTCCAAAACAAGACATTTTCTCCCAGAAATACCAGGACTCTTAGAAATACCTCACGTTTCATCTCAAGAATACTGCTTTCCACTCCTCAAGATCACACTGACCCCCATCACAATGGCCTTTTCTCCCACATACACCAGCTTTCTCCCAAATACACGACATTTTCTCCCACATACACCCGTTTTCTCCCAAAGATGGGACATATTCTCCCAGAAATGCCAGCTTATTCTTTAAAAAACGGCCTTTTTTCCCCAAAATACCAGCTTTCTCACAAACACCTGTCATTTTCCAACCAAGTCTGCTACTATCTCCCAGAAACAGCCGGTTTCCGAGAAATACCTGACGTTTGCTCTCCCAAATACCACTCGACACTCCTCCAGAGGACATTGTCTCCCCTATTTACCACGTTTTCTCCCCAAGAGACCATTGCACACCAAAAAGACTGCCGTTGCTCTCCAGTACAAGATATTCTTTCCCACCGCTTCCCACTTTTCTCCCCCAGCTATGTCATTTCCTCCCAGAAATGCCACTTTTCCCTTGGAAATTTCACCTTCTCTTCCAAAAAGAGGAGATTTGCTCCCAGAAATACCCCTTCTCTTACAACTGCCACACGCTTTCTCCCCAAAAAGCCTCCATGACAATGCCAAATGGGACACTTGCAGCCAAGAAGAGGACACCTTCTCTCAGAAAGACCACTTTTCTCCCCAAGAGAGGAGATTTTCTCCCAATTGGATGACATTTGCTGTAAGAAAGACCTCTTTTCTTCCCTCAAGAGGACATTGTCTTTCCCACTGAGGACATTTTCTCCCAGAAGTGCCGCTACTCTTTGAAACACCTCCATTTCCTCCCAAATCTACTCCATGACACGCCTCAGGATGACACTTACTCCCCGATTTGGGGCATTTTCTCCCAGAAATACCACTTCTCTCCAAAGGGATGGCCTTTTCCCTCTCTAGCATCAGTTTCCTCACCAATACCTGGCATTTTCTCCCAGAAACACCAGCTTTCTCACACATACATCACCTTCCCCCCCCCCACATCAGACCTCTTCTCCCAGAAATACCAGGACTCTGCTGAATATTTCCCATTTCCTCCGGAACATACAGCATTACACTCCGCAAGAGGACAGTTTCTTTCAGAAATGTGGCATTTTATCGCAGATACACCATTTTTATGCCCAGTAGAGCTCCTTTTCTCCCAGAAATAGCACTGCTCTTAGGAAGAGCTCCCATTTTCTAACCAAAAGGCTGCTTTACACTCCTCAAGATCACACTTACCCCCATCAAGATGGCAGTGTCACAGAAATACCAGCTTCTGCCCCCAAAATGGGACTTTGGCTCTCCAAAACAAGACATTTTCTCCCAGAAATACCAGGACTCTTAGAAATACCTCACGTTTCATCTCAAGAATACTGCTTTCCACTCCTCAAGATCACACTGACCCCCATCACAATGGCCTTTTCTCCCACATACACCAGCTTTCTCCCAAATACACGACATTTTCTCCCACATACACCCGTTTTCTCCCAAAGATGGGACATATTCTCCCAGAAATGCCAGCTTCTTCTTTAAAAAATGGCCTTTTTTTCCCCAAAATACCAGCTTTCTCACAAACACCTCTCATTTTCCAAGCAAGTCTGCTACTATCTCCCAGAAACAGCCGGTTTCCGAGAAATACCTGACGTTTGCTCTCCCAAATACCACTCGACACTCCTCCAGAGGACATTGTCTCCCCTATTTACCACGTTTTCTCCCCAAGAGACCACTTGGCACACCAAAAAGACCACCGTTGCTCTCCAGTACAAGATATTCTTTCCCACCGCTTCCCACTTTTCTCCCCCAGCTATGTCATTTCCTCCCAGAAATGCCACTTTTCCCTTGGAAATTTCACCTTCTCTTCCAAAAAGAGGAGATTTGCTCCCAGAAATACCCCTTCTCTTACAACTGCCACACGCTTTCTCCCCAAAAAGCCTCCATGACAATGCCAAATGGGACACTTGCAGCCAAGAAGAGGACACCTTCTCTCAGAAAGACCACTTTTCTCCCCAAGAGAGGAGATTTTCTCCCAATTGGATGACATTTGCTGTAAGAAAGACCTGTTTTCTTCCCTTCAAGAGGACATTGTCTTTCCCACTGAGGACATTTTCTCCCAGAAGTGCCGCTACTCTTTGAAACACCTCCATTTCCTCCCAAATCTACTCCATGACACGCCTCAGGATGACACTTACTCCCCGATTTGGGGCATTTTCTCCCAGAAATACCACTTCTCTCCCAAAGGGATGGCCTTTTCCCTCTCTAGCATCAGTTTCCTCACCAATACCTGGCATTTTCTCCCAGAAACACCAGCTTTCTCACACATACATCACCTTCCCCCCCCCACATCAGACCTCTTCTCCCAGAAATACCAGGACTCTGCTGAATATTTCCCATTTCCTCCGGAACATACAGCATTTCACTCCGCAAGAGGACAGTTTCTTTCAGAAATGTGGCATTTTATCGCAGATACACCATTTTTATGCCCAGTAGAGCTCCTTTTCTCCCAGAAATAGCACTGCTCTTAGGAAGAGCTCCCATTTTCTAACCAAAAGGCTGCTTTACACTCCTCAAGATCACACTTACCCCCATCAAGATGGCAGTGTCACAGAAATACCAGCTTCTGCCCCCAAAATGGGACTTTGGCTCTCCAAAACAAGACATTTTCTCCCAGAAATACCAGGACTCTTAGAAATACCTCACGTTTCATCTCAAGAATACTGCTTTCCACTCCTCAAGATCACACTGACCCCCATCACAATGGCCTTTTCTCCCACATACACCAGCTTTCTCCCAAATACACGACATTTTCTCCCACATACACCCGTTTTCTCCCAAAGATGGGACATATTCTCCCAGAAATGCCAGCTTCTTCTTTAAAAAACGGCCTTTTTTTCCCCAAAATACCAGCTTTCTCACAAACACCTCTCATTTTCCAACCAAGTCTGCTACTATCTCCCAGAAACAGCCGGTTTCCGAGAAATACCTGACGTTTGCTCTCCCAAATACCACTCGACACTCCTCCAGAGGACATTGTCTCCCCTATTTACCACGTTTTCTCCCCAAGAGACCACTTGGCACACCAAAAAGACCACCGTTGCTCTCCAGTACAAGATATTCTTTCCCACCGCTTCCCACTTTTCTCCCCCAGCTATGTCATTTCCTCCCAGAAATGCCACTTTTCCCTTGGAAATTTCACCTTCTCTTCCAAAAAGAGGAGATTTGCTCCCAGAAATACCCCTTCTCTTACAACTGCCACACGCTTTCTCCCCAAAAAGCCTCCATGACAATGCCAAATGGGACACTTGCAGCCAAGAAGAGGACACCTTCTCTCAGAAAGACCACTTTTCTCCCCAAGAGAGGAGATTTTCTCCCAATTGGATGACATTTGCTGTAAGAAAGACCTCTTTTCTTCCCTCAAGAGGACATTGTCTTTCCCACTGAGGACATTTTCTCCCAGAAGTGCCGCTACTCTGTGAAACACCTCCATTTCCTCCCAAATCTACTCCATGACACGCCTCAGGATGACACTTACTCCCCGGTTTGGGGCATTTTCTCCCAGAAATACCACTTCTCTCCCAAAGGGATGGCCTTTTCCCTCTCTAGCATCTGTTTCCTCACCAATACCTGGCATTTTCTCCCAGAAACACCAGCTTTCTCACACATACATCACCTTCCCCCCCCCACATCAGACCTCTTCTCCCAGAAATACCAGGACTCTGCTGAATATTTCCCATTTCCTCCGGAACATACAGCATTACACTCCGCAAGAGGACAGTTTCTTTCAGAAATGTGGCATTTTATCGCAGATACACCATTTTTATGCCCAGTAGAGCTCCTTTTCTCCCAGAAATAGCACTGCTCTTAGGAAGAGCTCCCATTTTCTAACCAAAAGGCTGCTTTACACTCCTCAAGATCACACTTACCCCCATCAAGATGGCAGTGTCACAGAAATACCAGCTTCTGCCCCCAAAATGGGACTTTGGCTCTCCAAAACAAGACATTTTCTCCCAGAAATACCAGGACTCTTAGAAATACCTCACGTTTCATCTCAAGAACACTGCTTTCCACTCCTCAGGATCACACTGACCCCCATCACAATGGCCTTTTCTCCCACATACACCAGCTTTCTCCCAAATACACGACATTTTCTCCCACATACACCCGTTTTCTCCCAAAGATGGGACATATTCTCCCAGAAATGCCAGCTTATTCTTTAAAAAACAGCCTTTTTTTTCCCAAAATACCAGCTTTCTCACAAACACCTGTCATTTTCCAACCAAGTCTGCTACTATCTCCCAGAAACAGCCGGTTTCCGAGAAATACCTGACGTTTGCTCTCCCAAATACCACTCGACACTCCTCCAGAGGACATTGTCTCCCCTATTTACCACGTTTTCTCCCCAAGAGACCACTTGGCACACCAAAAAGACCGCCGTTGCTCTCCAGTACAAGATATTCTTTCCCACCGCTTCCCACTTTTCTCCCCCAGCTATGTCATTTCCTCCCAGAAATGCCACTTTTCCCTTGGAAATTTCACCTTCTCTTCCAAAAAGAGGAGATTTGCTCCCAGAAATACCCCTTCTCTTACAACTGCCACACGCTTTCTCCCCAAAAAGCCTCCATGACAATGCCAAATGGGACACTTGCAGCCAAGAAGAGGACACCTTCTCTCAGAAAGACCACTTTTCTCCCCAAGAGAGGAGATTTTCTCCCAATTGGATGACATTTGCTGTAAGAAAGACCTCTTTTCTTCCCTCAAGAGGACATTGTCTTTCCCACTGAGGACATTTTCTCCCAGAAGTGCCGCTACTCTTTGAAACACCTCCATTTCCTCCCAAATCTACTCCATGACACGCCTCAGGATGACACTTACTCCCCGGTTTGGGGCATTTTCTCCCAGAAATACCACTTCTCTCCCAAAGGGATGGCCTTTTCCCTCTCTAGCATCTGTTTCCTCACCAATACCTGGCATTTTCTCCCAGAAACACCAGCTTTCTCACACATACATCACCTTCCCCCCCCCACATCAGACCTCTTCTCCCAGAAATACCAGGACTCTGCTGAATATTTCCCATTTCCTCCGGAACATACAGCATTACACTCCGCAAGAGGACAGTTTCTTTCAGAAATGTGGCATTTTATCGCAGATACACCATTTTTATGCCCAGTAGAGCTCCTTTTCTCCCAGAAATAGCACTGCTCTTAGGAAGAGCTCCCATTTTCTAACCAAAAGGCTGCTTTACACTCCTCAAGATCACACTTACCCCCATCAAGATGGCAGTGTCACAGAAATACCAGCTTCTGCCCCCAAAATGGGACTTTGGCTCTCCAAAACAAGACATTTTCTCCCAGAAATACCAGGACTCTTAGAAATACCTCACGTTTCATCTCAAGAATACTGCTTTCCACCCCTCAAGATCACACTGACCCCCATCACAATGGCCTTTTCTCCCACATACACCAGCTTTCTCCCAAATACACGACATTTTCTCCCACATACACCCATTTTCTCCCAAAGATGGGACATATTCTCCCAGAAATGCCAGCTTATTCTTTAAAAAACGGCCTTTTTTTTCCCAAAATACCAGCTTTCTCACAAACACCTGTCATTTTCCAACCAAGTCTGCTACTATCTCCCAGAAACAGCCGGTTTCCGAGAAATACCTGACGTTTGCTCTCCCAAATACCACTCGACACTCCTCCAGAGGACATTGTCTCCCCTATTTACCACGTTTTCTCCCCAAGAGACCACTTGGCACACCAAAAAGACCGCCGTTGCTCTCCAGTACAAGATATTCTTTCCCACCGCTTCCCACTTTTCTCCCCCAGCTATGTCATTTCCTCCCAGAAATGCCACTTTTCCCTTAGAAATTTCACCTTCTCTTCCAAAAAGAGGAGATTTGCTCCCAGAAATACCCCTTCTCTTACAACTGCCACACGCTTTCTCCCCAAAAAGCCTCCATGACAATGCCAAATGGGACACTTGCAGCCAAGAAGAGGACACCTTCTCTCAGAAAGACCACTTTTCTCCCCAAGAGAGGAGATTTTCTCCCAATTGGATGACATTTGCTGTAAGAAAGACCTCTTTTCTTCCCTCAAGAGGACATTGTCTTTCCCACTGAGGACATTTTCTCCCAGAAGTGCCGCTACTCTGTGAAACACCTCCATTTCCTCCCAAATCTACTCCATGACACGCCTCAGGATGACACTTACTCCCCGATTTGGGGCATTTTCTCCCAGAAATACCACTTCTCTCCCAAAGGGATGGCCTTTTCCCTCTCTAGCATCTGTTTCCTCACCAATACCTGGCATTTTCTCCCAGAAACACCAGCTTTCTCACACATACATCACCTTCCCCCCCACATCAGACCTCTTCTCCCAGAAATACCAGGACTCTGCTGAATATTTCCCATTTCCTCCGGAACATACAGCATTACACTCCGCAAGAGGACAGTTTCTTTCAGAAATGTGGCATTTTATCGCAGATACACCATTTTTATGCCCAGTAGAGCTCCTTTTCTCCCAGAAATAGCACTGCTCTTAGGAAGAGCTCCCATTTTCTAACCAAAAGGCTGCTTTACACTCCTCAAGATCACACTTACCCCCATCAAGATGGCAGTGTCACAGAAATACCAGCTTCTGCCCCCAAAATGGGACTTTGGCTCTCCAAAACAAGACATTTTCTCCCAGAAATACCAGGACTCTTAGAAATACCTCACGTTTCATCTCAAGAATACTGCTTTCCACTCCTCAAGATCACACTGACCCCCATCACAATGGCCTTTTCTCCCACATACACCAGCTTTCTCCCAAATACACGACATTTTCTCCCACATACACCCGTTTTCTCCCAAAGATGGGACATATTCTCCCAGAAATGCCAGCTTCTTCTTTAAAAAATGGCCTTTTTTTCCCCAAAATACCAGCTTTCTCACAAACACCTCTCATTTTCCAAGCAAGTCTGCTACTATCTCCCAGAAACAGCCGGTTTCCGAGAAATACCTGACGTTTGCTCTCCCAAATACCACTCGACACTCCTCCAGAGGACATTGTCTCCCCTATTTACCACGTTTTCTCCCCAAGAGACCACTTGGCACACCAAAAAGACCACCGTTGCTCTCCAGTACAAGATATTCTTTCCCACCGCTTCCCACTTTTCTCCCCCAGCTATGTCATTTCCTCCCAGAAATGCCACTTTTCCCTTGGAAATTTCACCTTCTCTTCCAAAAAGAGGAGATTTGCTCCCAGAAATACCCCTTCTCTTACAACTGCCACACGCTTTCTCCCCAAAAAGCCTCCATGACAATGCCAAATGGGACACTTGCAGCCAAGAAGAGGACACCTTCTCTCAGAAAGACCACTTTTCTCCCCAAGAGAGGAGATTTTCTCCCAATTGGATGACATTTGCTGTAAGAAAGACCTGTTTTCTTCCCTTCAAGAGGACATTGTCTTTCCCACTGAGGACATTTTCTCCCAGAAGTGCCGCTACTCTTTGAAACACCTCCATTTCCTCCCAAATCTACTCCATGACACGCCTCAGGATGACACTTACTCCCCGATTTGGGGCATTTTCTCCCAGAAATACCACTTCTCTCCCAAAGGGATGGCCTTTTCCCTCTCTAGCATCAGTTTCCTCACCAATACCTGGCATTTTCTCCCAGAAACACCAGCTTTCTCACACATACATCACCTTCCCCCCCCCACATCAGACCTCTTCTCCCAGAAATACCAGGACTCTGCTGAATATTTCCCATTTCCTCCGGAACATACAGCATTTCACTCCGCAAGAGGACAGTTTCTTTCAGAAATGTGGCATTTTATCGCAGATACACCATTTTTATGCCCAGTAGAGCTCCTTTTCTCCCAGAAATAGCACTGCTCTTAGGAAGAGCTCCCATTTTCTAACCAAAAGGCTGCTTTACACTCCTCAAGATCACACTTACCCCCATCAAGATGGCAGTGTCACAGAAATACCAGCTTCTGCCCCCAAAATGGGACTTTGGCTCTCCAAAACAAGACATTTTCTCCCAGAAATACCAGGACTCTTAGAAATACCTCACGTTTCATCTCAAGAATACTGCTTTCCACTCCTCAAGATCACACTGACCCCCATCACAATGGCCTTTTCTCCCACATACACCAGCTTTCTCCCAAATACACGACATTTTCTCCCACATACACCCGTTTTCTCCCAAAGATGGGACATATTCTCCCAGAAATGCCAGCTTCTTCTTTAAAAAACGGCCTTTTTTTCCCCAAAATACCAGCTTTCTCACAAACACCTCTCATTTTCCAACCAAGTCTGCTACTATCTCCCAGAAACAGCCGGTTTCCGAGAAATACCTGACGTTTGCTCTCCCAAATACCACTCGACACTCCTCCAGAGGACATTGTCTCCCCTATTTACCACGTTTTCTCCCCAAGAGACCACTTGGCACACCAAAAAGACCACCGTTGCTCTCCAGTACAAGATATTCTTTCCCACCGCTTCCCACTTTTCTCCCCCAGCTATGTCATTTCCTCCCAGAAATGCCACTTTTCCCTTGGAAATTTCACCTTCTCTTCCAAAAAGAGGAGATTTGCTCCCAGAAATACCCCTTCTCTTACAACTGCCACACGCTTTCTCCCCAAAAAGCCTCCATGACAATGCCAAATGGGACACTTGCAGCCAAGAAGAGGACACCTTCTCTCAGAAAGACCACTTTTCTCCCCAAGAGAGGAGATTTTCTCCCAATTGGATGACATTTGCTGTAAGAAAGACCTCTTTTCTTCCCTCAAGAGGACATTGTCTTTCCCACTGAGGACATTTTCTCCCAGAAGTGCCGCTACTCTGTGAAACACCTCCATTTCCTCCCAAATCTACTCCATGACACGCCTCAGGATGACACTTACTCCCCGGTTTGGGGCATTTTCTCCCAGAAATACCACTTCTCTCCCAAAGGGATGGCCTTTTCCCTCTCTAGCATCTGTTTCCTCACCAATACCTGGCATTTTCTCCCAGAAACACCAGCTTTCTCACACATACATCACCTTCCCCCCCCCACATCAGACCTCTTCTCCCAGAAATACCAGGACTCTGCTGAATATTTCCCATTTCCTCCGGAACATACAGCATTACACTCCGCAAGAGGACAGTTTCTTTCAGAAATGTGGCATTTTATCGCAGATACACCATTTTTATGCCCAGTAGAGCTCCTTTTCTCCCAGAAATAGCACTGCTCTTAGGAAGAGCTCCCATTTTCTAACCAAAAGGCTGCTTTACACTCCTCAAGATCACACTTACCCCCATCAAGATGGCAGTGTCACAGAAATACCAGCTTCTGCCCCCAAAATGGGACTTTGGCTCTCCAAAACAAGACATTTTCTCCCAGAAATACCAGGACTCTTAGAAATACCTCACGTTTCATCTCAAGAACACTGCTTTCCACTCCTCAGGATCACACTGACCCCCATCACAATGGCCTTTTCTCCCACATACACCAGCTTTCTCCCAAATACACGACATTTTCTCCCACATACACCCGTTTTCTCCCAAAGATGGGACATATTCTCCCAGAAATGCCAGCTTATTCTTTAAAAAACAGCCTTTTTTTTCCCAAAATACCAGCTTTCTCACAAACACCTGTCATTTTCCAACCAAGTCTGCTACTATCTCCCAGAAACAGCCGGTTTCCGAGAAATACCTGACGTTTGCTCTCCCAAATACCACTCGACACTCCTCCAGAGGACATTGTCTCCCCTATTTACCACGTTTTCTCCCCAAGAGACCACTTGGCACACCAAAAAGACCGCCGTTGCTCTCCAGTACAAGATATTCTTTCCCACCGCTTCCCACTTTTCTCCCCCAGCTATGTCATTTCCTCCCAGAAATGCCACTTTTCCCTTGGAAATTTCACCTTCTCTTCCAAAAAGAGGAGATTTGCTCCCAGAAATACCCCTTCTCTTACAACTGCCACACGCTTTCTCCCCAAAAAGCCTCCATGACAATGCCAAATGGGACACTTGCAGCCAAGAAGAGGACACCTTCTCTCAGAAAGACCACTTTTCTCCCCAAGAGAGGAGATTTTCTCCCAATTGGATGACATTTGCTGTAAGAAAGACCTCTTTTCTTCCCTCAAGAGGACATTGTCTTTCCCACTGAGGACATTTTCTCCCAGAAGTGCCGCTACTCTTTGAAACACCTCCATTTCCTCCCAAATCTACTCCATGACACGCCTCAGGATGACACTTACTCCCCGGTTTGGGGCATTTTCTCCCAGAAATACCACTTCTCTCCCAAAGGGATGGCCTTTTCCCTCTCTAGCATCTGTTTCCTCACCAATACCTGGCATTTTCTCCCAGAAACACCAGCTTTCTCACACATACATCACCTTCCCCCCCCCACATCAGACCTCTTCTCCCAGAAATACCAGGACTCTGCTGAATATTTCCCATTTCCTCCGGAACATACAGCATTACACTCCGCAAGAGGACAGTTTCTTTCAGAAATGTGGCATTTTATCGCAGATACACCATTTTTATGCCCAGTAGAGCTCCTTTTCTCCCAGAAATAGCACTGCTCTTAGGAAGAGCTCCCATTTTCTAACCAAAAGGCTGCTTTACACTCCTCAAGATCACACTTACCCCCATCAAGATGGCAGTGTCACAGAAATACCAGCTTCTGCCCCCAAAATGGGACTTTGGCTCTCCAAAACAAGACATTTTCTCCCAGAAATACCAGGACTCTTAGAAATACCTCACGTTTCATCTCAAGAATACTGCTTTCCACCCCTCAAGATCACACTGACCCCCATCACAATGGCCTTTTCTCCCACATACACCAGCTTTCTCCCAAATACACGACATTTTCTCCCACATACACCCATTTTCTCCCAAAGATGGGACATATTCTCCCAGAAATGCCAGCTTATTCTTTAAAAAACGGCCTTTTTTTTCCCAAAATACCAGCTTTCTCACAAACACCTGTCATTTTCCAACCAAGTCTGCTACTATCTCCCAGAAACAGCCGGTTTCCGAGAAATACCTGACGTTTGCTCTCCCAAATACCACTCGACACTCCTCCAGAGGACATTGTCTCCCCTATTTACCACGTTTTCTCCCCAAGAGACCACTTGGCACACCAAAAAGACCGCCGTTGCTCTCCAGTACAAGATATTCTTTCCCACCGCTTCCCACTTTTCTCCCCCAGCTATGTCATTTCCTCCCAGAAATGCCACTTTTCCCTTAGAAATTTCACCTTCTCTTCCAAAAAGAGGAGATTTGCTCCCAGAAATACCCCTTCTCTTACAACTGCCACACGCTTTCTCCCCAAAAAGCCTCCATGACAATGCCAAATGGGACACTTGCAGCCAAGAAGAGGACACCTTCTCTCAGAAAGACCACTTTTCTCCCCAAGAGAGGAGATTTTCTCCCAATTGGATGACATTTGCTGTAAGAAAGACCTCTTTTCTTCCCTCAAGAGGACATTGTCTTTCCCACTGAGGACATTTTCTCCCAGAAGTGCCGCTACTCTGTGAAACACCTCCATTTCCTCCCAAATCTACTCCATGACACGCCTCAGGATGACACTTACTCCCCGATTTGGGGCATTTTCTCCCAGAAATACCACTTCTCTCCCAAAGGGATGGCCTTTTCCCTCTCTAGCATCTGTTTCCGCACCAATACCTGGCATTTTCTCCCAGAAACACCAGCTTTCTCACACATACATCACCTTCCCCCCCCCACATCAGACCTCTTCTCCCAGAAATACCAGGACTCTGCTGAATATTTCCCATTTCCTCCGGAACATACAGCATTACACTCCGCAAGAGGACAGTTTCTTTCAGAAATGTGGCATTTTATCGCAGATACACCATTTTTATGCCCAGTAGAGCTCCTTTTCTCCCAGAAATAGCACTGCTCTTAGGAAGAGCTCCCATTTTCTAACCAAAAGGCTGCTTTACACTCCTCAAGATCACACTTACCCCCATCAAGATGGCAGTGTCACAGAAATACCAGCTTCTGCCCCCAAAATGGGACTTTGGCTCTCCAAAACAAGACATTTTCTCCCAGAAATACCAGGACTCTTAGAAATACCTCACGTTTCATCTCAAGAACACTGCTTTCCACTCCTCAGGATCACACTGACCCCCATCACAATGGCCTTTTCTCCCACATACACCAGCTTTCTCCCAAATACACGACATTTTCTCCCACATACACCCATTTTCTCCCAAAGATGGGACATATTCTCCCAGAAATGCCAGCTTATTCTTTAAAAAACGGCCTTTTTTTTCCCAAAATACCAGCTTTCTCACAAACACCTGTCATTTTCCAACCAAGTCTGCTACTATCTCCCAGAAACAGCCGGTTTCCGAGAAATACCTGACGTTTGCTCTCCCAAATACCACTCGACACTCCTCCAGAGGACATTGTCTCCCCTATTTACCACGTTTTCTCCCGAAGAGACCACTTGGCACACCAAAAAGACCACCGTTGCTCTCCAGTACAAGATATTCTTTCCCACCGCTTCCCACTTTTCTCCCCCAGCTATGTCATTTCCTCCCAGAAATGCCACTTTTCCCTTGGAAATTTCACCTTCTCTTCCAAAAAGAGGAGATTTGCTCCCAGAAATACCCCTTCTCTTACAACTGCCACACGCTTTCTCCCCAAAAAGCCTCCATGACAATGCCAAATGGGACACTTGCAGCCAAGAAGAGGACACCTTCTCTCAGAAAGACCACTTTTCTCCCCAAGAGAGGAGATTTTCTCCCAATTGGATGACATTTGCTGTAAGAAAGACCTGTTTTCTTCCCTCAAGAGGACATTGTCTTTCCCACTGAGGACATTTTCTCCCAGAAGTGCCGCTACTCTTTGAAACACCTCCATTTCCTCCCAAATCTACTCCATGACACGCCTCAGGATGACACTTACTCCCCGGTTTGGGGCATTTTCTCCCAGAAATACCACTTCTCTCCCAAAGGGATGGCCTTTTCCCTCTCTAGCATCTGTTTCCTCACCAATACCTGGCACTTTCTCCCAGAAACACCAGCTTTCTCACACATACATCACCTTCCCCCCCCCACATCAGACCTCTTCTCCCAGAAATACCAGGACTCTGCTGAATATTTCCCATTTCCTCCGGAACATACAGCATTACACTCCGCAAGAGGACAGTTTCTTTCAGAAATGTGGCATTTTATCGCAGATACACCATTTTTATGCCCAGTAGAGCTCCTTTTCTCCCAGAAATAGCACTGCTCTTAGGAAGAGCTCCCATTTTCTAACCAAAAGGCTGCTTTACACTCCTCAAGATCACACTTACCCCCATCAAGATGGCAGTGTCACAGAAATACCAGCTTCTGCCCCCAAAATGGGACTTTGGCTCTCCAAAACAAGACATTTTCTCCCAGAAATACCAGGACTCTTAGAAATACCTCACGTTTCATCTCAAGAATACTGCTTTCCACTCCTCAAGATCACACTGACCCCCATCACAATGGCCTTTTCTCCCACATACACCAGCTTTCTCCCAAATACACGACATTTTCTCCCACATACACCCGTTTTCTCCCAAAGATGGGACATATTCTCCCAGAAATGCCAGCTTATTCTTTAAAAAACGGCCTTTTTTTCCCCAAAATACCAGCTTTCTCACAAACACCTGTCATTTTCCAACCAAGTCTGCTACTATCTCCCAGAAACAGCCGGTTTCCGAGAAATACCTGACGTTTGCTCTCCCAAATACCACTCGACACTCCTCCAGAGGACATTGTCTCCCCTATTTACCACGTTTTCTCCCCAAGAGACCACTTGGCACACCAAAAAGACCACCGTTGCTCTCCAGTACAAGATATTCTTTCCCACCGCTTCCCACTTTTCTCCCCCAGCTATGTCATTTCCTCCCAGAAATGCCACTTTTCCCTTGGAAATTTCACCTTCTCTTCCAAAAAGAGGAGATTTGCTCCCAGAAATACCCCTTCTCTTACAACTGCCACACGCTTTCTCCCCAAAAAGCCTCCATGACAATGCCAAATGGGACACTTGCAGCCAAGAAGAGGGCACCTTCTCTCAGAAAGACCACTTTTCTCCCCAAGAGAGGAGATTTTCTCCCAATTGGATGACATTTGCTGTAAGAAAGACCTCTTTTCTTCCCTCAAGAGGACATTGTCTTTCCCACTGAGGACATTTTCTCCCAGAAGTGCCGCTACTCTGTGAAACACCTCCATTTCCTCCCAAATCTACTCCATGACACGCCTCAGGATGACACTTACTCCCCGATTTGGGGCATTTTCTCCCAGAAATACCACTTCTCTCCCAAAGGGATGGCCTTTTCCCTCTCTAGCATCTGTTTCCTCACCAATACCTGGCATTTTCTCCCAGAAACACCAGCTTTCTCACACATACATCACCTTCCCCCCCCCACATCAGACCTCTTCTCCCAGAAATACCAGGACTCTGCTGAATATTTCCCATTTCCTCCGGAACATACAGCATTACACTCCGCAAGAGGACAGTTTCTTTCAGAAATGTGGCATTTTATCGCAGATACACCATTTTTATGCCCAGTAGAGCTCCTTTTCTCCCAGAAATAGCACTGCTCTTAGGAAGAGCTCCCATTTTCTAACCAAAAGGCTGCTTTACACTCCTCAAGATCACACTTACCCCCATCAAGATGGCAGTGTCACAGAAATACCAGCTTCTGCCCCCAAAATGGGACTTTGGCTCTCCAAAACATTTTCTCCCAGAAATACCAGGACTCTTAGAAATACCTCACGTTTCATCTCAAGAACACTGCTTTCCACTCCTCAGGATCACACTGACCCCCATCACAATGGCCTTTTCTCCCACATACACCAGCTTTCTCCCAAATACACGACATTTTCTCCCACATACACCCATTTTCTCCCAAAGATGGGACATATTCTCCCAGAAATGCCAGCTTATTCTTTAAAAAACGGCCTTTTTTTTCCCAAAATACCAGCTTTCTCACAAACACCTGTCATTTTCCAACCAAGTCTGCTACTATCTCCCAGAAACAGCCGGTTTCCGAGAAATACCTGACGTTTGCTCTCCCAAATACCACTCGACACTCCTCCAGAGGACATTGTCTCCCCTATTTACCACGTTTTCTCCCGAAGAGACCACTTGGCACACCAAAAAGACCACCGTTGCTCTCCAGTACAAGATATTCTTTCCCACCGCTTCCCACTTTTCTCCCCCAGCTATGTCATTTCCTCCCAGAAATGCCACTTTTCCCTTGGAAATTTCACCTTCTCTTCCAAAAAGAGGAGATTTGCTCCCAGAAATACCCCTTCTCTTACAACTGCCACACGCTTTCTCCCCAAAAAGCCTCCATGACAATGCCAAATGGGACACTTGCAGCCAAGAAGAGGACACCTTCTCTCAGAAAGACCACTTTTCTCCCCAAGAGAGGAGATTTTCTCCCAATTGGATGACATTTGCTGTAAGAAAGACCTCTTTTCTTCCCTCAAGAGGACATTGTCTTTCCCACTGAGGACATTTTCTCCCAGAAGTGCCGCTACTCTTTGAAACACCTCCATTTCCTCCCAAATCTACTCCATGACACGCCTCAGGATGACACTTACTCCCCGGTTTGGGGCATTTTCTCCCAGAAATACCACTTCTCTCCCAAAGGGATGGCCTTTTCCCTCTCTAGCATCTGTTTCCTCACCAATACCTGGCATTTTCTCCCAGAAACACCAGCTTTCTCACACATACATCACCTTCCCCCCCCCACATCAGACCTCTTCTCCCAGAAATACCAGGACTCTGCTGAATATTTCCCATTTCCTCCGGAACATACAGCATTACACTCCGCAAGAGGACAGTTTCTTTCAGAAATGTGGCATTTTATCGCAGATACACCATTTTTATGCCCAGTAGAGCTCCTTTTCTCCCAGAAATAGCACTGCTCTTAGGAAGAGCTCCCATTTTCTAACCAAAAGGCTGCTTTACACTCCTCAAGATCACACTTACCCCCATCAAGATGGCAGTGTCACAGAAATACCAGCTTCTGCCCCCAAAATGGGACTTTGGCTCTCCAAAACAAGACATTTTCTCCCAGAAATACCAGGACTCTTAGAAATACCTCACGTTTCATCTCAAGAATACTGCTTTCCACTCCTCAAGATCACACTGACCCCCATCACAATGGCCTTTTCTCCCACATACACCAGCTTTCTCCCAAATACACGACATTTTCTCCCACATACACCCGTTTTCTCCCAAAGATGGGACATATTCTCCCAGAAATGCCAGCTTATTCTTTAAAAAACGGCCTTTTTTTCCCCAAAATACCAGCTTTCTCACAAACACCTGTCATTTTCCAACCAAGTCTGCTACTATCTCCCAGAAACAGCCGGTTTCCGAGAAATACCTGACGTTTGCTCTCCCAAATACCACTCGACACTCCTCCAGAGGACATTGTCTCCCCTATTTACCACGTTTTCTCCCCAAGAGACCACTTGGCACACCAAAAAGACCACCGTTGCTCTCCAGTACAAGATATTCTTTCCCACCGGTTCCCACTTTTCTCCCCCAGCTATGTCATTTCCTCCCAGAAATGCCACTTTTCCCTTAGAAATTTCACCTTCTCTTCCAAAAAGAGGAGATTTGCTCCCAGAAATACCCCTTCTCTTACAACTGCCACACGCTTTCTCCCCAAAAAGCCTCCATGACAATGCCAAATGGGACACTTGCAGCCAAGAAGAGGACACCTTCTCTCAGAAAGACCACTTTTCTCCCCAAGAGAGGAGATTTTCTCCCAATTGGATGACATTTGCTGTAAGAAAGACCTGTTTTCTTCCCTCAAGAGGACATTGTCTTTCCCACTGAGGACATTTTCTCCCAGAAGTGCCGCTACTCTTTGAAACACCTCCATTTCCTCCCAAATCTACTCCATGACACGCCTCAGGATGACACTTACTCCCCGGTTTGGGGCATTTTCTCCCAGAAATACCACTTCTCTCCCAAAGGGATGGCCTTTTCCCTCTCTAGCATCTGTTTCCGCACCAATACCTGGCATTTTCTCCCAGAAACACCAGCTTTCTCACACATACATCACCTTCCCCCCCCCACATCAGACCTCTTCTCCCAGAAATACCAGGACTCTGCTGAATATTTCCCATTTCCTCCGGAACATACAGCATTACACTCCGCAAGAGGACAGTTTCTTTCAGAAATGTGGCATTTTATCGCAGATACACCATTTTTATGCCCAGTAGAGCTCCTTTTCTCCCAGAAATAGCACTGCTCTTAGGAAGAGCTCCCATTTTCTAACCAAAAGGCTGCTTTACACTCCTCAAGATCACACTTACCCCCATCAAGATGGCAGTGTCACAGAAATACCAGCTTCTGCCCCCAAAATGGGACTTTGGCTCTCCAAAACATTTTCTCCCAGAAATACCAGGACTCTTAGAAATACCTCACGTTTCATCTCAAGAACACTGCTTTCCACTCCTCAGGATCACACTGACCCCCATCACAATGGCCTTTTCTCCCACATACACCAGCTTTCTCCCAAATACACGACATTTTCTCCCACATACACCCATTTTCTCCCAAAGATGGGACATATTCTCCCAGAAATGCCAGCTTATTCTTTAAAAAACGGCCTTTTTTTTCCCAAAATACCAGCTTTCTCACAAACACCTGTCATTTTCCAACCAAGTCTGCTACTATCTCCCAGAAACAGCCGGTTTCCGAGAAATACCTGACGTTTGCTCTCCCAAATACCACTCGACACTCCTCCAGAGGACATTGTCTCCCCTATTTACCACGTTTTCTCCCGAAGAGACCACTTGGCACACCAAAAAGACCACCGTTGCTCTCCAGTACAAGATATTCTTTCCCACCGCTTCCCACTTTTCTCCCCCAGCTATGTCATTTCCTCCCAGAAATGCCACTTTTCCCTTGGAAATTTCACCTTCTCTTCCAAAAAGAGGAGATTTGCTCCCAGAAATACCCCTTCTCTTACAACTGCCACACGCTTTCTCCCCAAAAAGCCTCCATGACAATGCCAAATGGGACACTTGCAGCCAAGAAGAGGACACCTTCTCTCAGAAAGACCACTTTTCTCCCCAAGAGAGGAGATTTTCTCCCAATTGGATGACATTTGCTGTAAGAAAGACCTGTTTTCTTCCCTCAAGAGGACATTGTCTTTCCCACTGAGGACATTTTCTCCCAGAAGTGCCGCTACTCTTTGAAACACCTCCATTTCCTCCCAAATCTACTCCATGACACGCCTCAGGATGACACTTACTCCCCGGTTTGGGGCATTTTCTCCCAGAAATACCACTTCTCTCCCAAAGGGATGGCCTTTTCCCTCTCTAGCATCTGTTTCCTCACCAATACCTGGCATTTTCTCCCAGAAACACCAGCTTTCTCACACATACATCACCTTCCCCCCCCCACATCAGACCTCTTCTCCCAGAAATACCAGGACTCTGCTGAATATTTCCCATTTCCTCCGGAACATACAGCATTACACTCCGCAAGAGGACAGTTTCTTTCAGAAATGTGGCATTTTATCGCAGATACACCATTTTTATGCCCAGTAGAGCTCCTTTTCTCCCAGAAATAGCACTGCTCTTAGGAAGAGCTCCCATTTTCTAACCAAAAGGCTGCTTTACACTCCTCAAGATCACACTTACCCCCATCAAGATGGCAGTGTCACAGAAATACCAGCTTCTGCCCCCAAAATGGGACTTTGGCTCTCCAAAACAAGACATTTTCTCCCAGAAATACCAGGACTCTTAGAAATACCTCACGTTTCATCTCAAGAATACTGCTTTCCACTCCTCAAGATCACACTGACCCCCATCACAATGGCCTTTTCTCCCACATACACCAGCTTTCTCCCAAATACACGACATTTTCTCCCACATACACCCGTTTTCTCCCAAAGATGGGACATATTCTCCCAGAAATGCCAGCTTATTCTTTAAAAAACGGCCTTTTTTTCCCCAAAATACCAGCTTTCTCACAAACACCTGTCATTTTCCAACCAAGTCTGCTACTATCTCCCAGAAACAGCCGGTTTCCGAGAAATACCTGACGTTTGCTCTCCCAAATACCACTCGACACTCCTCCAGAGGACATTGTCTCCCCTATTTACCACGTTTTCTCCCCAAGAGACCACTTGGCACACCAAAAAGACCACCGTTGCTCTCCAGTACAAGATATTCTTTCCCACCGCTTCCCACTTTTCTCCCCCAGCTATGTCATTTCCTCCCAGAAATGCCACTTTTCCCTTGGAAATTTCACCTTCTCTTCCAAAAAGAGGAGATTTGCTCCCAGAAATACCCCTTCTCTTACAACTGCCACACGCTTTCTCCCCAAAAAGCCTCCATGACAATGCCAAATGGGACACTTGCAGCCAAGAAGAGGACACCTTCTCTCAGAAAGACCACTTTTCTCCCCAAGAGAGGAGATTTTCTCCCAATTGGATGACATTTGCTGTAAGAAAGACCTGTTTTCTTCCCTCAAGAGGACATTGTCTTTCCCACTGAGGACATTTTCTCCCAGAAGTGCCGCTACTCTTTGAAACACCTCCATTTCCTCCCAAATCTACTCCATGACACGCCTCAGGATGACACTTACTCCCCGGTTTGGGGCATTTTCTCCCAGAAATACCACTTCTCTCCCAAAGGGATGGCCTTTTCCCTCTCTAGCATCTGTTTCCTCACCAATACCTGGCATTTTCTCCCAGAAACACCAGCTTTCTCACACATACATCACCTTCCCCCCCCCCACATCAGACCTCTTCTCCCAGAAATACCAGGACTCTGCTGAATATTTCCCATTTCCTCCGGAACATACAGCATTACACTCCGCAAGAGGACAGTTTCTTTCAGAAATGTGGCATTTTATCGCAGATACACCATTTTTATGCCCAGTAGAGCTCCTTTTCTCCCAGAAATAGCACTGCTCTTAGGAAGAGCTCCCATTTTCTAACCAAAAGGCTGCTTTACACTCCTCAAGATCACACTTACCCCCATCAAGATGGCAGTGTCACAGAAATACCAGCTTCTGCCCCCAAAATGGGACTTTGGCTCTCCAAAACAAGACATTTTCTCCCAGAAATACCAGGACTCTTAGAAATACCTCACGTTTCATCTCAAGAATACTGCTTTCCACTCCTCAAGATCACACTGACCCCCATCACAATGGCCTTTTCTCCCACATACACCAGCTTTCTCCCAAATACACGACATTTTCTCCCACATACACCCGTTTTCTCCCAAAGATGGGACATATTCTCCCAGAAATGCCAGCTTATTCCTTAAAAAACGGCCTTTTTTTTCCCAAAATACCAGCTTTCTCACAAACACCTGTCATTTTCCAACCAAGTCTGCTACTATCTCCCAGAAACAGCCGGTTTCCGAGAAATACCTGACGTTTGCTCTCCCAAATACCACTCGACACTCCTCCAGAGGACATTGTCTCCCCTATTTACCACGTTTTCTCCCCAAGAGACCACTTGGCACACCAAAAAGACCACCGTTGCTCTCCAGTACAAGATATTCTTTCCCACCGCTTCCCACTTTTCTCCCCCAGCTATGTCATTTCCTCCCAGAAATGCCACTTTTCCCTTGGAAATTTCACCTTCTCTTCCAAAAAGAGGAGATTTGCTCCCAGAAATACCCCTTCTCTTACAACTGCCACACGCTTTCTCCCCAAAAAGCCTCCATGACAATGCCAAATGGGACACTTGCAGCCAAGAAGAGGACACCTTCTCTCAGAAAGACCACTTTTCTCCCCAAGAGAGGAGATTTTCTCCCAATTGGATGACATTTGCTGTAAGAAAGACCTCTTTTCTTCCCTCAAGAGGACATTGTCTTTCCCACTGAGGACATTTTCTCCCAGAAGTGCCGCTACTCTGTGAAACACCTCCATTTCCTCCCAAATCTACTCCATGACACGCCTCAGGATGACACTTACTCCCCGATTTGGGGCATTTTCTCCCAGAAATACCACTTCTCTCCCAAAGGGATGGCCTTTTCCCTCTCTAGCATCTGTTTCCTCACCAATACCTGGCATTTTCTCCCAGAAACACCAGCTTTCTCACACATACATCACCTTCCCCCCCCCACATCAGACCTCTTCTCCCAGAAATACCAGGACTCTGCTGAATATTTCCCATTTCCTCCGGAACATACAGCATTACACTCCGCAAGAGGACAGTTTCTTTCAGAAATGTGGCATTTTATCGCAGATACACCATTTTTATGCCCAGTAGAGCTCCTTTTCTCCCAGAAATAGCACTGCTCTTAGGAAGAGCTCCCATTTTCTAACCAAAAGGCTGCTTTACACTCCTCAAGATCACACTTACCCCCATCAAGATGGCAGTGTCACAGAAATACCAGCTTCTGCCCCCAAAATGGGACTTTGGCTCTCCAAAACAAGACATTTTCTCCCAGAAATACCAGGACTCTTAGAAATACCTCACGTTTCATCTCAAGAACACTGCTTTCCACTCCTCAGGATCACACTGACCCCCATCACAATGGCCTTTTCTCCCACATACACCAGCTTTCTCCCAAATACACGACATTTTCTCCCACATACACCCGTTTTCTCCCAAAGATGGGACGTATTCTCCCAGAAATGCCAGCTTATTCTTTAAAAAACGGCCTTTTTTTTCCCAAAATACCAGCTTTCTCACAAACACCTGTCATTTTCCAACCAAGTCTGCTACTATCTCCCAGAAACAGCCGGTTTCCGAGAAATACCTGACGTTTGCTCTCCCAAATACTACTCGACACTCCTCCAGAGGACATTGTCTCCCCTATTTACCACGTTTTCTCCCCAAGAGACCACTTGGCACACCAAAAAGACCACCGTTGCTCTCCAGTACAAGATATTCTTTCCCACCGCTTCCCACTTTTCTCCCCCAGCTATGTCATTTCCTCCCAGAAATGCCACTTTTCCCTTGGAAATTTCACCTTCTCTTCCAAAAAGAGGAGATTTGCTCCCAGAAATACCCCTTCTCTTACAACTGCCACACGCTTTCTCCCCAAAAAGCCTCCATGACAATGCCAAATGGGACACTTGCAGCCAAGAAGAGGACACCTTCTCTCAGAAAGACCACTTTTCTCCCCAAGAGAGGAGATTTTCTCCCAATTGGATGACATTTGCTGTAAGAAAGACCTGTTTTCTTCCCTCAAGAGGACATTGTCTTTCCCACTGAGGACATTTTCTCCCAGAAGTGCCGCTACTCTTTGAAACACCTCTATTTCCTCCCAAATCTACTCCATGACACGCCTCAGGATGACACTTACTCCCCGATTTGGGGCATTTTCTCCCAGAAATACCACTTCTCTCCCAAAGGGATGGCCTTTTCCCTCTCTAGCATCTGTTTCCTCACCAATACCTGGCACTTTCTCCCAGAAACACCAGCTTTCTCACACATACATCACCTTCCCCCCCCCACATCAGACCTCTTCTCCCAGAAATACCAGGACTCTGCTGAATATTTCCCATTTCCTCCGGAACATACAGCATTACACTCCGCAAGAGGACAGTTTCTTTCAGAAATGTGGCATTTTATTGCAGATACACCATTTTTATGCCCAGTAGAGCTCCTTTTCTCCCAGAAATAGCACTGCTCTTAGGAAGAGCTCCCATTTTCTAACCAAAAGGCTGCTTTACACTCCTCAAGATCACACTTACCCCCATCAAGATGGCAGTGTCACAGAAATACCAGCTTCTGCCCCCAAAATGGGACTTTGGCTCTCCAAAACAAGACATTTTCTCCCAGAAATACCAGGACTCTTAGAAATACCTCACGTTTCATCTCAAGAACACTGCTTTCCACTCCTCAGGATCACACTGACCCCCATCACAATGGCCTTTTCTCCCACATACACCAGCTTTCTCCCAAATACACAACATTTTCTCCCACATACACCCGTTTTCTCCCAAAGATGGGACATATTCTCCCAGAAATGCCAGCTTATTCTTTAAAAAACGGCCTTTTTTTCCCCAAAATACCAGCTTTCTCACAAACACCTGTCATTTTCCAACCAAGTCTGCTACTATCTCCCAGAAACAGCCGGTTTCCGAGAAATACCTGACGTTTGCTCTCCCAAATACCACTCGACACTCCTCCAGAGGACATTGTCTCCCCTATTTACCACGTTTTCTCCCCAAGAGACCACTTGGCACACCAAAAAGACCACCGTTGCTCTCCAGTACAAGATATTCTTTCCCACCGCTTCCCACTTTTCTCCCCCAGCTATGTCATTTCCTCCCAGAAATGCCACTTTTCCCTTGGAAATTTCACCTTCTCTTCCAAAAAGAGGAGATTTGCTCCCAGAAATACCCCTTCTCTTACAACTGCCACACGCTTTCTCCCCAAAAAGCCTCCATGACAATGCCAAATGGGACACTTGCAGCCAAGAAGAGGACACCTTCTCTCAGAAAGACCACTTTTCTCCCCAAGAGAGGAGATTTTCTCCCAATTGGATGACATTTGCTGTAAGAAAGACCTCTTTTCTTCCCTCAAGAGGACATTGTCTTTCCCACTGAGGACATTTTCTCCCAGAAGTGCCGCTACTCTGTGAAACACCTCCATTTCCTCCCAAATCTACTCCATGACACGCCTCAGGATGACACTTACTCCCCGATTTGGGGCATTTTCTCCCAGAAATACCACTTCTCTCCCAAAGGGATGGCCTTTTCCCTCTCTAGCATCTGTTTCCTCACCAATACCTGGCATTTTCTCCCAGAAACACCAGCTTTCTCACACATACATCACCTTCCCCCCCCCACATCAGACCTCTTCTCCCAGAAATACCAGGACTCTGCTGAATATTTCCCATTTCCTCCGGAACATACAGCATTACACTCCGCAAGAGGACAGTTTCTTTCAGAAATGTGGCATTTTATCGCAGATACACCATTTTTATGCCCAGTAGAGCTCCTTTTCTCCCAGAAATAGCACTGCTCTTAGGAAGAGCTCCCATTTTCTAACCAAAAGGCTGCTTTACACTCCTCAAGATCACACTTACCCCCATCAAGATGGCAGTGTCACAGAAATACCAGCTTCTGCCCCCAAAATGGGACTTTGGCTCTCCAAAACAAGACATTTTCTCCCAGAAATACCAGGACTCTTAGAAATACCTCACGTTTCATCTCAAGAACACTGCTTTCCACTCCTCAGGATCACACTGACCCCCATCACAATGGCCTTTTCTCCCACATACACCAGCTTTCTCCCAAATACACGACATTTTCTCCCACATACACCCGTTTTCTCCCAAAGATGGGACATATTCTCCCAGAAATGCCAGCTTATTCTTTAAAAAACGGCCTTTTTTTTCCCAAAATACCAGCTTTCTCACAAACACCTGTCATTTTCCAACCAAGTCTGCTACTATCTCCCAGAAACAGCCGGTTTCCGAGAAATACCTGACGTTTGCTCTCCCAAATACTACTCGACACTCCTCCAGAGGACATTGTCTCCCCTATTTACTACGTTTTCTCCCCAAGAGACCACTTGGCACACCAAAAAGACCACCGTTGCTCTCCAGTACAAGATATTCTTTCCCACCGCTTCCCACTTTTCTCCCCCAGCTATGTCATTTCCTCCCAGAAATGCCACTTTTCCCTTGGAAATTTCACCTTCTCTTCCAAAAAGAGGAGATTTGCTCCCAGAAATACCCCTTCTCTTACAACTGCCACACGCTTTCTCCCCAAAAAGCCTCCATGACAATGCCAAATGGGACACTTGCAGCCAAGAAGAGGACACCTTCTCTCAGAAAGACCACTTTTCTCCCCAAGAGAGGAGATTTTCTCCCAATTGGATGACATTTGCTGTAAGAAAGACCTGTTTTCTTCCCTCAAGAGGACATTGTCTTTCCCACTGAGGACATTTTCTCCCAGAAGTGCCGCTACTCTTTGAAACACCTCCATTTCCTCCCAAATCTACTCCATGACACGCCTCAGGATGACACTTACTCCCCGATTTGGGGCATTTTCTCCCAGAAATACCACTTCTCTCCCAAAGGGATGGCCTTTTCCCTCTCTAGCATCTGTTTCCTCACCAATACCTGGCATTTTCTCCCAGAAACACCAGCTTTCTCACACATACATCACCTTCCCCCCCCCACATCAGACCTCTTCTCCCAGAAATACCAGGACTCTGCTGAATATTTCCCATTTCCTCCGGAACATACAGCATTACACTCCGCAAGAGGACAGTTTCTTTCAGAAATGTGGCATTTTATCGCAGATACACCATTTTTATGCCCAGTAGAGCTCCTTTTCTCCCAGAAATAGCACTGCTCTTAGGAAGAGCTCCCATTTTCTAACCAAAAGGCTGCTTTACACTCCTCAAGATCACACTTACCCCCATCAAGATGGCAGTGTCACAGAAATACCAGCTTCTGCCCCCAAAATGGGACTTTGGCTCTCCAAAACAAGACATTTTCTCCCAGAAATACCAGGACTCTTAGAAATACCTCACGTTTCATCTCAAGAATACTGCTTTCCACTCCTCAAGATCACACTGACCCCCATCACAATGGCCTTTTCTCCCACATACACCAGCTTTCTCCCAAATACACGACATTTTCTCCCACATACACCCGTTTTCTCCCAAAGATGGGACATATTCTCCCAGAAATGCCAGCTTATTCTTTAAAAAACGGCCTTTTTTTCCCCAAAATACCAGCTTTCTCACAAACACCTGTCATTTTCCAACCAAGTCTGCTACTATCTCCCAGAAACAGCCGGTTTCCGAGAAATACCTGACGTTTGCTCTCCCAAATACCACTCGACACTCCTCCAGAGGACATTGTCTCCCCTATTTACCACGTTTTCTCCCCAAGAGACCACTTGGCACACCAAAAAGACCACCGTTGCTCTCCAGTACAAGATATTCTTTCCCACCGCTTCCCACTTTTCTCCCCCAGCTATGTCATTTCCTCCCAGAAATGCCACTTTTCCCTTGGAAATTTCACCTTCTCTTCCAAAAAGAGGAGATTTGCTCCCAGAAATACCCCTTCTCTTACAACTGCCACACGCTTTCTCCCCAAAAAGCCTCCATGACAATGCCAAATGGGACACTTGCAGCCAAGAAGAGGGCACCTTCTCTCAGAAAGACCACTTTTCTCCCCAAGAGAGGAGATTTTCTCCCAATTGGATGACATTTGCTGTAAGAAAGACCTCTTTTCTTCCCTCAAGAGGACATTGTCTTTCCCACTGAGGACATTTTCTCCCAGAAGTGCCGCTACTCTGTGAAACACCTCCATTTCCTCCCAAATCTACTCCATGACACGCCTCAGGATGACACTTACTCCCCGATTTGGGGCATTTTCTCCCAGAAATACCACTTCTCTCCCAAAGGGATGGCCTTTTCCCTCTCTAGCATCTGTTTCCTCACCAATACCTGGCATTTTCTCCCAGAAACACCAGCTTTCTCACACATACATCACCTTCCCCCCCCCACATCAGACCTCTTCTCCCAGAAATACCAGGACTCTGCTGAATATTTCCCATTTCCTCCGGAACATACAGCATTACACTCCGCAAGAGGACAGTTTCTTTCAGAAATGTGGCATTTTATCGCAGATACACCATTTTTATGCCCAGTAGAGCTCCTTTTCTCCCAGAAATAGCACTGCTCTTAGGAAGAGCTCCCATTTTCTAACCAAAAGGCTGCTTTACACTCCTCAAGATCACACTTACCCCCATCAAGATGGCAGTGTCACAGAAATACCAGCTTCTGCCCCCAAAATGGGACTTTGGCTCTCCAAAACAAGACATTTTCTCCCAGAAATACCAGGACTCTTAGAAATACCTCACGTTTCATCTCAAGAACACTGCTTTCCACTCCTCAGGATCACACTGACCCCCATCACAATGGCCTTTTCTCCCACATACACCAGCTTTCTCCCAAATACACGACATTTTCTCCCACATACACCCGTTTTCTCCCAAAGATGGGACATATTCTCCCAGAAATGCCAGCTTATTCTTTAAAAAACGGCCTTTTTTTTCCCAAAATACCAGCTTTCTCACAAACACCTGTCATTTTCCAACCAAGTCTGCTACTATCTCCCAGAAACAGCCGGTTTCCGAGAAATACCTGACGTTTGCTCTCCCAAATACTACTCGACACTCCTCCAGAGGACATTGTCTCCCCTATTTACCACGTTTTCTCCCCAAGAGACCACTTGGCACACCAAAAAGACCGCCGTTGCTCTCCAGTACAAGATATTCTTTCCCACCGCTTCCCACTTTTCTCCCCCAGCTATGTCATTTCCTCCCAGAAATGCCACTTTTCCCTTGGAAATTTCACCTTCTCTTCCAAAAAGAGGAGATTTGCTCCCAGAAATACCCCTTCTCTTACAACTGCCACACGCTTTCTCCCCAAAAAGCCTCCATGACAATGCCAAATGGGACACTTGCAGCCAAGAAGAGGACACCTTCTCTCAGAAAGACCACTTTTCTCCCCAAGAGAGGAGATTTTCTCCCAATTGGATGACATTTGCTGTAAGAAAGACCTGTTTTCTTCCCTCAAGAGGACATTGTCTTTCCCACTGAGGACATTTTCTCCCAGAAGTGCCGCTACTCTTTGAAACACCTCCATTTCCTCCCAAATCTACTCCATGACACGCCTCAGGATGACACTTACTCCCCGGTTTGGGGCATTTTCTCCCAGAAATACCACTTCTCTCCCAAAGGGATGGCCTTTTCCCTCTCTAGCATCTGTTTCCTCACCAATACCTGGCATTTTCTCCCAGAAACACCAGCTTTCTCACACATACATCACCTTCCCCCCCCCCACATCAGACCTCTTCTCCCAGAAATACCAGGACTCTGCTGAATATTTCCCATTTCCTCCGGAACATACAGCATTACACTCCGCAAGAGGACAGTTTCTTTCAGAAATGTGGCATTTTATCGCAGATACACCATTTTTATGCCCAGTAGAGCTCCTTTTCTCCCAGAAATAGCACTGCTCTTAGGAAGAGCTCCCATTTTCTAACCAAAAGGCTGCTTTACACTCCTCAAGATCACACTTACCCCCATCAAGATGGCAGTGTCACAGAAATACCAGCTTCTGCCCCCAAAATGGGACTTTGGCTCTCCAAAACAAGACATTTTCTCCCAGAAATACCAGGACTCTTAGAAATACCTCACGTTTCATCTCAAGAATACTGCTTTCCACTCCTCAAGATCACACTGACCCCCATCACAATGGCCTTTTCTCCCACATACACCAGCTTTCTCCCAAATACACGACATTTTCTCCCACATACACCCGTTTTCTCCCAAAGATGGGACATATTCTCCCAGAAATGCCAGCTTATTCTTTAAAAAACGGCCTTTTTTTCCCCAAAATACCAGCTTTCTCACAAACACCTGTCATTTTCCAACCAAGTCTGCTACTATCTCCCAGAAACAGCCGGTTTCCGAGAAATACCTGACGTTTGCTCTCCCAAATACCACTCGACACTCCTCCAGAGGACATTGTCTCCCCTATTTACCACGTTTTCTCCCCAAGAGACCACTTGGCACACCAAAAAGACCACCGTTGCTCTCCAGTACAAGATATTCTTTCCCACCGCTTCCCACTTTTCTCCCCCAGCTATGTCATTTCCTCCCAGAAATGCCACTTTTCCCTTGGAAATTTCACCTTCTCTTCCAAAAAGAGGAGATTTGCTCCCAGAAATACCCCTTCTCTTACAACTGCCACACGCTTTCTCCCCAAAAAGCCTCCATGACAATGCCAAATGGGACACTTGCAGCCAAGAAGAGGACACCTTCTCTCAGAAAGACCACTTTTCTCCCCAAGAGAGGAGATTTTCTCCCAATTGGATGACATTTGCTGTAAGAAAGACCTGTTTTCTTCCCTCAAGAGGACATTGTCTTTCCCACTGAGGACATTTTCTCCCAGAAGTGCCGCTACTCTTTGAAACACCTCCATTTCCTCCCAAATCTACTCCATGACACGCCTCAGGATGACACTTACTCCCCGATTTGGGGCATTTTCTCCCAGAAATACCACTTCTCTCCCAAAGGGATGGCCTTTTCCCTCTCTAGCATCTGTTTCCTCACCAATACCTGGCACTTTCTCCCAGAAACACCAGCTTTCTCACACATACATCACCTTCCCCCCCCCACATCAGACCTCTTCTCCCAGAAATACCAGGACTCTGCTGAATATTTCCCATTTCCTCCGGAACATACAGCATTACACTCCGCAAGAGGACAGTTTCTTTCAGAAATGTGGCATTTTATCGCAGATACACCATTTTTATGCCCAGTAGAGCTCCTTTTCTCCCAGAAATAGCACTGCTCTTAGGAAGAGCTCCCATTTTCTAACCAAAAGGCTGCTTTACACTCCTCAAGATCACACTTACCCCCATCAAGATGGCAGTGTCACAGAAATACCAGCTTCTGCCCCCAAAATGGGACTTTGGCTCTCCAAAACAAGACATTTTCTCCCAGAAATACCAGGACTCTTAGAAATACCTCACGTTTCATCTCAAGAACACTGCTTTCCACTCCTCAGGATCACACTGACCCCCATCACAATGGCCTTTTCTCCCACATACACCAGCTTTCTCCCAAATACACGACATTTTCTCCCACATACACCCGTTTTCTCCCAAAGATGGGACATATTCTCCCAGAAATGCCAGCTTATTCTTTAAAAAACGGCCTTTTTTTTCCCAAAATACCAGCTTTCTCACAAACACCTGTCATTTTCCAACCAAGTCTGCTACTATCTCCCAGAAACAGCCGGTTTCCGAGAAATACCTGACGTTTGCTCTCCCAAATACTACTCGACACTCCTCCAGAGGACATTGTCTCCCCTATTTACCACGTTTTCTCCCCAAGAGACCACTTGGCACACCAAAAAGACCACCGTTGCTCTCCAGTACAAGATATTCTTTCCCACCGCTTCCCACTTTTCTCCCCCAGCTATGTCATTTCCTCCCAGAAATGCCACTTTTCCCTTGGAAATTTCACCTTCTCTTCCAAAAAGAGGAGATTTGCTCCCAGAAATACCCCTTCTCTTACAACTGCCACACGCTTTCTCCCCAAAAAGCCTCCATGACAATGCCAAATGGGACACTTGCAGCCAAGAAGAGGACACCTTCTCTCAGAAAGACCACTTTTCTCCCCAAGAGAGGAGATTTTCTCCCAATTGGATGACATTTGCTGTAAGAAAGACCTGTTTTCTTCCCTCAAGAGGACATTGTCTTTCCCACTGAGGACATTTTCTCCCAGAAGTGCCGCTACTCTTTGAAACACCTCCATTTCCTCCCAAATCTACTCCATGACACGCCTCAGGATGACACTTACTCCCCGATTTGGGGCATTTTCTCCCAGAAATACCACTTCTCTCCCAAAGGGATGGCCTTTTCCCTCTCTAGCATCTGTTTCCTCACCAATACCTGGCATTTTCTCCCAGAAACACCAGCTTTCTCACACATACATCACCTTCCCCCCCCACATCAGACCTCTTCTCCCAGAAATACCAGGACTCTACTGAATATTTCCCATTTCCTCCGGAACATACAGCATTACACTCCGCAAGAGGACAGTTTCTTTCAGAAATGTGGCATTTTATCGCAGATACACCATTTTTATGCCCAGTAGAGCTCCTTTTCTCCCAGAAATAGCACTGCTCTTAGGAAGAGCTCCCATTTTCTAACCAAAAGGCTGCTTTACACTCCTCAAGATCACACTTACCCCCATCAAGATGGCAGTGTCACAGAAATACCAGCTTCTGCCCCCAAAATGGGACTTTGGCTCTCCAAAACAAGACATTTTCTCCCAGAAATACCAGGACTCTTAGAAATACCTCACGTTTCATCTCAAGAATACTGCTTTCCACTCCTCAAGATCACACTGACCCCCATCACAATGGCCTTTTCTCCCACATACACCAGCTTTCTCCCAAATACACGACATTTTCTCCCACATACACCCGTTTTCTCCCAAAGATGGGACATATTCTCCCAGAAATGCCAGCTTATTCTTTAAAAAACGGCCTTTTTTTCCCCAAAATACCAGCTTTCTCACAAACACCTGTCATTTTCCAACCAAGTCTGCTACTATCTCCCAGAAACAGCCGGTTTCCGAGAAATACCTGACGTTTGCTCTCCCAAATACCACTCGACACTCCTCCAGAGGACATTGTCTCCCCTATTTACCACGTTTTCTCCCCAAGAGACCACTTGGCACACCAAAAAGACCGCCGTTGCTCTCCAGTACAAGATATTCTTTCCCACCGCTTCCCACTTTTCTCCCCCAGCTATGTCATTTCCTCCCAGAAATGCCACTTTTCCCTTGGAAATTTCACCTTCTCTTCCAAAAAGAGGAGATTTGCTCCCAGAAATACCCCTTCTCTTACAACTGCCACACGCTTTCTCCCCAAAAAGCCTCCATGACAATGCCAAATGGGACACTTGCAGCCAAGAAGAGGACACCTTCTCTCAGAAAGACCACTTTTCTCCCCAAGAGAGGAGATTTTCTCCCAATTGGATGACATTTGCTGTAAGAAAGACCTCTTTTCTTCCCTCAAGAGGACATTGTCTTTCCCACTGAGGACATTTTCTCCCAGAAGTGCCGCTACTCTTTGAAACACCTCCATTTCCTCCCAAATCTACTCCATGACACGCCTCAGGATGACACTTACTCCCCGATTTGGGGCATTTTCTCCCAGAAATACCACTTCTCTCCCAAAGGGATGGCCTTTTCCCTCTCTAGCATCTGTTTCCTCACCAATACCTGGCATTTTCTCCCAGAAACACCAGCTTTCTCACACATACATCACCTTCCCCCCCCACATCAGACCTCTTCTCCCAGAAATACCAGGACTCTGCTGAATATTTCCCATTTCCTCCGGAACATACAGCATTACACTCCGCAAGAGGACAGTTTCTTTCAGAAATGTGGCATTTTATCGCAGATACACCATTTTTATGCCCAGTAGAGCTCCTTTTCTCCCAGAAATAGCACTGCTCTTAGGAAGAGCTCCCATTTTCTAACCAAAAGGCTGCTTTACACTCCTCAAGATCACACTTACCCCCATCAAGATGACAGTGTCACAGAAATACCAGCTTCTGCCCCCAAAATGGGACTTTGGCTCTCCAAAACAAGACATTTTCTCCCAGAAATACCAGGACTCTTAGAAATACCTCACGTTTCATCTCAAGAATACTGCTTTCCACTCCTCAAGATCACACTGACCCCCATCACAATGGCCTTTTCTCCCACATACACCAGCTTTCTCCCAAATACACGACATTTTCTCCCACATACACCCGTTTTCTCCCAAAGATGGGACATATTCTCCCAGAAATGCCAGCTTATTCTTTAAAAAACGGCCTTTTTTTCCCCAAAATACCAGCTTTCTCACAAACACCTGTCATTTTCCAACCAAGTCTGCTACTATCTCCCAGAAACAGCCGGTTTCCGAGAAATACCTGACGTTTGCTCTCCCAAATACCACTCGACACTCCTCCAGAGGACATTGTCTCCCCTATTTACCACGTTTTCTCCCCAAGAGACCACTTGGCACACCAAAAAGACCGCCGTTGCTCTCCAGTACAAGATATTCTTTCCCACCGCTTCCCACTTTTCTCCCCCAGCTATGTCATTTCCTCCCAGAAATGCCACTTTTCCCTTGGAAATTTCACCTTCTCTTCCAAAAAGAGGAGATTTGCTCCCAGAAATACCCCTTCTCTTACAACTGCCACACGCTTTCTCCCCAAAAAGCCTCCATGACAATGCCAAATGGGACACTTGCAGCCAAGAAGAGGACACCTTCTCTCAGAAAGACCACTTTTCTCCCCAAGAGAGGAGATTTTCTCCCAATTGGATGACATTTGCTGTAAGAAAGACCTGTTTTCTTCCCTCAAGAGGACATTGTCTTTCCCACTGAGGACATTTTCTCCCAGAAGTGCCGCTACTCTTTGAAACACCTCCATTTCCTCCCAAATCTACTCCATGACACGCCTCAGGATGACACTTACTCCCCGGTTTGGGGCATTTTCTCCCAGAAATACCACTTCTCTCCCAAAGGGATGGCCTTTTCCCTCTCTAGCATCTGTTTCCTCACCAATACCTGGCATTTTCTCCCAGAAACACCAGCTTTCTCACACATACATCACCTTCCCCCCCCCACATCAGACCTCTTCTCCCAGAAATACCAGGACTCTGCTGAATATTTCCCATTTCCTCCGGAACATACAGCATTACACTCCGCAAGAGGACAGTTTCTTTCAGAAATGTGGCATTTTATCGCAGATACACCATTTTTATGCCCAGTAGAGCTCCTTTTCTCCCAGAAATAGCACTGCTCTTAGGAAGAGCTCCCATTTTCTAACCAAAAGGCTGCTTTACACTCCTCAAGATCACACTTACCCCCATCAAGATGGCAGTGTCACAGAAATACCAGCTTCTGCCCCCAAAATGGGACTTTGGCTCTCCAAAACAAGACATTTTCTCCCAGAAATACCAGGACTCTTAGAAATACCTCACGTTTCATCTCAAGAATACTGCTTTCCACTCCTCAGGATCACACTGACCCCCATCACAATGGCCTTTTCTCCCACATACACCAGCTTTCTCCCAAATACACGACATTTTCTCCCACATACACCCGTTTTCTCCCAAAGATGGGACATATTCTCCCAGAAATGCCAGCTTATTCTTTAAAAAACGGCCTTTTTTTCCCCAAAATACCAGCTTTCTCACAAACACCTGTCATTTTCCAACCAAGTCTGCTACTATCTCCCAGAAACAGCCGGTTTCCGAGAAATACCTGACGTTTGCTCTCCCAAATACTACTCGACACTCCTCCAGAGGACATTGTCTCCCCTATTTACCACGTTTTCTCCCCAAGAGACCACTTGGCACACCAAAAAGACCGCCGTTGCTCTCCAGTACAAGATATTCTTTCCCACCGCTTCCCACTTTTCTCCCCCAGCTATGTCATTTCCTCCCAGAAATGCCACTTTTCCCTTGGAAATTTCACCTTCTCTTCCAAAAAGAGGAGATTTGCTCCCAGAAATACCCCTTCTCTTACAACTGCCACACGCTTTCTCCCCAAAAAGCCTCCATGACAATGCCAAATGGGACACTTGCAGCCAAGAAGAGGACACCTTCTCTCAGAAAGACCACTTTTCTCCCCAAGAGAGGAGATTTTCTCCCAATTGGATGACATTTGCTGTAAGAAAGACCTGTTTTCTTCCCTCAAGAGGACATTGTCTTTCCCACTGAGGACATTTTCTCCCAGAAGTGCCGCTACTCTTTGAAACACCTCCATTTCCTCCCAAATCTACTCCATGACACGCCTCAGGATGACACTTACTCCCCGATTTGGGGCATTTTCTCCCAGAAATACCACTTCTCTCCCAAAGGGATGGCCTTTTCCCTCTCTAGCATCTGTTTCCTCACCAATACCTGGCATTTTCTCCCAGAAACACCAGCTTTCTCACACATACATCACCTTCTCCCCCCCACATCACATGTTCCCTCCCAGAAATATGGCATTTGATCACAGATATACTCTTTCCAGGGAATACCAGGTTTCATAAAAATACCTCATAATTTCTACATGAAGTTCGTTAGCAAGATGACACTTTCACCCTAAATAGGAGATTTTCTCTCAGAAATGCATGCTTCCCCCTCACAGAACGACATCTTCTCCCCAAATTAGGACATTATCTCCCAGAAATACCACATTTCTCCAATCCAATGACATTATCTCTACGGAGAGTTTGCAGTTGCTGCCCGTTAAATCGCTTTTCTCCCCGAATACAACTTTCAGACTTCAACAGCGGTCTTGTCTTTCTCTCTCGGATGCCGAGAAAGGGCGACTTCAGCCGGATGCTTTTCTCGGACGAGCGGCTTCTTCTGCGCACATCCCAAAGGAGCGGTTCTGACTTCTCCTTGTGTCCATGCGTTCTGCACTACGCTTCTCTCTCATTCTTAACCCTTGATTCCTAGGGACATTTCGTTTTTCTCTGTTTTTCCGATGCTACACTGCAGCATTCTGTGACGAACAGATTAGAAGGGAAAAGCCCCTCTAATAAGGCAGCTAGAAGTTCCAGGAGCGACACACGTTGTGTTTTCAGAGAGGACGTTACAGAAAGTCGAGAGCTGTGGATTCTTTCCTGCGGAGAAAAAACCCCCTATGTTCAGGAAAATGCAGTATGCTAAATTCGCACGTTCTGGGCATAGCAATTTCGTTATTTCGCTCTCATGGGTGGACAGCGCCACTCTCTGTTAACCGCTTCGGAGAGTTTGCAGTTGCTGGCCGAGAAGTCGCGGTTCTCCCCGAATGCCGCTTGCAGCCTTCAGCAGCGGTCTCGTCTCTCTCGCATGCCGAGAAAGAGCGACTTCAGCCGGATGCTTCTCTTGGACGAGCAGCTTCTTCTGCGCACATCGCAAAGGAGCGGTTCTGTCTTCTCCTTGTGTCCATGCATTCTGCACTACGCTTCTCTCTCATTCTTATGCCTTTCCTTTTATTCCTAGCAACATTTCGTCTTTGTGTGTGAGTACGTTCCAGAATGTCGAGAGATGTGGTTTCTTTCCTGTGGAGAAAAAAACCCCTGTTTTCAGGCAATGCAGTATTCTGAATTCGCACGTTCCCTGAAAACAGGGGGTTTTTTCTCCGCAGGAAAGTATCCACATCTCTCGACTTTCTGTAACGTCCTCTCTGAAAGCACAACGTGTGTCGCTCCTGGAACTTCTAGCTGCCTTATTAGAGGGGCTTTTCCCCTCTACTCTGTTCGTCACAGAATGCTGAAGTGTAGCATCGGAAAAACAGAGAAAAACGAAATGTCCCTAGGAATCATGGGTTAAGAATGAGAGAGAAGCGTAGTGCAGAATGCATGGACACAAGGAGAAGACAGAACCGCTCCTTTGCGATGTGCGCAGAAGAAGCCGCTCGTCCGAGAAAAGCATCCGGCTGAAGTCGCTCTTTCTCGGCATGCGAGAGAGACGAGACCGCTGCTGAAGGCACAAAGAGGCATTCGGGGAGAACCGAGATTTCTCGGCCAGCAACTGCAAACTCTCCGAAGCGGTTAACAGAGAGTGGCGCTGTCCACCCATGAGAGCGAAACAGCGTAGTTGCTATGCCGAGAACGTGCGATTTCAGAATACTGCATTTCCTGAACACAAGGGGCTTTTTTCTCCGCAGAAAAGAATCCACATCTCTCGACTTTCTGTAACGTCCTTCCTGAAAGCTCAACGTGTGTCTCTCCTGGAACTTCTAGCTGCCTTATTAGAGGGGTTTTTCCCTTCTAATCTGTTCGTCACAGAATGCTGCAGTGTAGCATCGGAAAAACAGAGAAAAACGAAATGTCCCTAGGAATCATGGGTTAAGAATGAGAGAGAAGCGTAGTGCAGAATGCATGGACACAAGGAGAAGACAGAACCGCTCCTTTGCGATGTGCGCAGAAGAAGCCGCTCGTCCGAGAAAAGCATCCGGCTGAAGTCGCTCTTTCTCGGCATGCGAGAGAGACGAGACCGCTGCTGAAGGCACAAAGAGGCATTCGGGGAGAACCGAGATTTCTCGGCCAGCAACTGCAAACTCTCCGAAGCGGTTAACAGAGAGTGGCGCTGTCCACCCATGAGAGCGAAACAGCGTAGTTGCTATGCCGAGAACGTGCGATTTCAGAATACTGCATTTCCTGAACACAAGGGGCTTTTTTCTCCGCAGAAAAGAATCCACATCTCTCGACTTTCTGTAACGTCCTTCCTGAAAGCTCAACGTGTGTCTCTCCTGGAACTTCTAGCTGCCTTATTAGAGGGGTTTTTCCCTTCTAATCTGTTCGTCACAGAATGCTGCAGTGTAGCATCGGAAAAACAGAGAAAAACGAAATGTCCCTAGGAATCAAGGGTTAAGAATGAGAGAGAAGCGTAGTGCAGAACGCATGGACACAAGGAGAAGTCAGAACCGCTCCTTTGGGATGTGCGCAGAAGAAGCCGCTCGTCCGAGAAAAGCATCCGGCTGAAGTCGCCCTTTCTCGGCATCCGAGATAGAAAGACAAGACCGCTGTTGAAGTCTGAAAGTGGTATTCGGGGAGAAAAGCGATTTAACGGGCAGCAACTGCAAACTCTCCGTAGAGATAATGTCATTGGATTGGAGAAATGTGGTATTTCTGGGAGATAATGTCCTAATTTGGGGAGAAGATGTCGTTCTGTGAGGGGGAAGCATGCATTTCTGAGAGAAAATCTATTATTTACGGTGAAAGTGTCATCTTGCTAACGAACTTCACGGAGAAATTATGAGATATTTTTACGAAACCGGGTATTCCCTGGAAAGAGTATATCTGTGATCAAATGCCATATTTCTGGGAGGGAACATGTGATGTGGGGGGGAGAAGGTGATGTATGTGTGAGAAAGCTGGTGTTTCTGGGAGAAAATGCCAGGTATTGGTGAGGAAACAGATGCTAGAGAGGGAAAAGGCCATCCCTTTGGGAGAGAAGTGGTATTTCTGGGAGAAAATGCCCCAAATCGGGGAGTAAGTGTCATCCTGAGGCGTGTCATGGAGTAGATTTGGGAGGAAATGGAGGTGTTTCAAAGAGTAGCGGCACTTCTGGGAGAAAATGTCCTCAGTGGGAAAGACAATGTCCTCTTGAGGGAAGAAAACAGGTCTTTCTTACAGCAAATGTCATCCAATTGGGAGAAAATCTCCTCTCTTGGGGAGAAAAGTGGTCTTTCTGAGAGAAGGTGTCCTCTTCTTGGCTGCAAGTGTCCCATTTGGCATTGTCATGGAGGCTTTTTGGGGAGAAAGCGTGTGGCAGTTGTAAGAGAAGGGGTATTTCTGGGAGCAAATCTCCTCTTTTTGGAAGAGAAGGTGAAATTTCCAAGGGAAAAGTGGCATTTCTGGGAGGAAATGACATAGCTGGGGGAGAAAAGTGGGAAGCGGTGGGAAAGAATATCTTGTACTGGAGAGCAACGGTGGTCTTTTTGGTGTGCCAAGTGGTCTCTTGGGGAGAAAACGTGGTAAATAGGGGAGACAATGTCCTCTGGAGGAGTGTCGAGTAGTATTTGGGAGAGCAAACGTCAGGTATTTCTCGGAAACCGGCTGTTTCTGGGAGATAGTAGCAGACTTGGTTGGAAAATGACAGGTGTTTGTGAGAAAGCTGGTATTTTGGGGAAAAAAAGGCCGTTTTTTAAGGAATAAGCTGGCATTTCTGGGAGAATATGTCCCATCTTTGGGAGAAAACGGGTGTATGTGGGAGAAAATGTCGTGTATTTGGGAGAAAGCTGGTGTATGTGGGAGAAAAGGCCATTGTGATGGGAGTCAGTGTGATCTTGAGGAGTGGAAAGCAGTATTCTTGAGATGAAACGTGAGGTATTTCTAAGAGTCCTGGTATTTCTGGGAGAAAATGTCTTGTTTTGTTTTATTGTTTTTAATATTTATATATTTTTTATGTTGCAATTTCAAGGAAACACTTCGATAGAAATGGCTTTTAATTCTTTTGGCATACATAGAAGATGCGAAAATGCACATCATATTTTCACATGAATGTAGTAACAGAAAAAAAGTTCAAAGCAGTAACTGGTACACTCAATTATAAAAGCTGCCCTTCCTGTGCAAGAAATGTAACTCAGCCCTTGGGCTAGATGCCATTCTGTGTCATTGATGTAAACCTGGCGGACAGTACAAATACTCTGAATTTAAAATGGCATGACTAAAAATGGAGTCTTTCCTCTAGCTTTTAAGTTTTAAGAAACATAAAATATGTACGTATGCTTGGCAACTTTTCCTTTCATTATATACAAAAGTGACTCTCTCTAAAATAACTGTCAAACTAAGAGGGACTGTCAGAAACCTATCACAGGAGGTAATCTATTTGCTCAGGTTGCTGAAGAGCAATGAAAAAGTAGATATTGAGTTTCAGTTTTCAGCACATACATTAAAGTCCCATGCCTGTAATTAGGTCTCCTACCTTCCAAATAGAATTTTAAAAAAGTTTGATACATGATTATTTTAAATTATTTTTCTATAATTGGTTAGTGGTATTGTGGAACACATATTTAAGGATTAATGATGAGAAAGATTAGAAATCCAAAAAGTGTAAAATTCCATGCAAACTCAATTAAGTTTCAAGGACATTTCCATCAGAAAGAATGGAAATGAAGAAAGAACGGAGCCCCCAGGCTGGTTGTTGAATGAGAATTACTGCTTACCCAGCATCCGTTTGCTTCATCAAATGTCCCCCATCTGCTCACAGAAACCTCTCTAAGATGCTTTTCTGAAGAATATTTGGCAGCATGTTTCCCAGGGCTGATGCCTAGAGGAGAGGGTACATGGAGACTTGTTGTCTATCTTGATGGCAAACCCCTCCTAAGTAGGAATCCAGAGCTGGTGACTCACTTTGTAGTCTTGTATAGGTCTGGGGCAAGACAACATTATGGCAGTGGGGAGATATTCATGGTCAGGCTGGACAGGCCTCTGAGGTCTCTGACCTCTGTGGGTGTCCCTGTTCATTACTGGGGAACTGGACTCAATGGTCTGTAAGAGTCCCTTCCAACTCAAAAAAAAATTCTATGATTCTATGATTCTATGAATATTCCTGGTTTTATTACAAGTACAAATACTGATAAAGCCTACATTCAAATTGTTTATTCCTTGCTTTTGGAGAAGCTAAAACACTAGCACTAAGAGTTTTCATCAACGTAGATAATAGCTTGTCAGTTGTTATGCACAGTGGTACGTGCACCCAGTTTGAAATTTCAGTGCCATTAATGTTTTTAATTTTTTAAGTGATATGACACAGTACATGCAATCAACAATAATGAACATACCATGGTTCAGGACCCCTGATCTCTCCGCTAGTAATTTAAAATATTTTCATGTGTAGAGACAAGACAAGTATTATGTCCTAAATGGAGTCTAGGTCCCCAGCACTATTTCTCTCTCTATTTGATCCCTAAAAACAACTGTTTTCTTGCCAAAGATTTTGCATCGTTAAATCTCCTTTCTGAAACAATGAATATTGTGTAGTTGCAGGCCACTTTTTCAAACCTGTGGACATTCCCTTTGCTTCTACTTCTTTAAGCAACCTGCAGTTGCAATACACTTTTGCAGTACAGTCTTGAACCTCTTTATTCCTTGTTTTTCAGTCACCATGGGCTGTGTCTGTGCTGTCTTTGTAACCAGGACCAGGGAATGACCTCTTTTCTCCCAGTCAGTTTTCTCAACACATCTACTGGTGTGGATGAAGCAAGCAAAGGCAACAAGAAAAGCAAATACAATTATACTAGCAAGCAGGAGTATCATTTATTATAGATGATAATCACATGTTGGTTTGTCACTAGGTGTGTTTAATCAACTACTTTCTTTTTGAAATAAGAGTGAAGATAAAAGTTCAAATAGGATTCCTACATGTCTCATTTTCATTAAAGATTAGATCTGCTACAACACGATGAACTGAGGATAATATAATGTAACATCCAAACACTTTTTTTCAAGTAATGTTAACACTGAATGAAAGGTATACAGGCTTCAATGAAATTAGGAAGTTGAGGCCTAGTTGAATGCTATTTGTTGTTGAATGGTATTTGTGACAGTGTTGAAAGAAATGGCTGATGTTATTGTAAAGTTACTGTCTGTCATCTATGAAAAACGGTGTTCTGCACAGGTCTGTGAGTGTTAGAAATGGGCTTTCTTGAAGAGCTGTCTTTATGGAAAAGGAGGCATTGCTTGCAAACTGGTAAATTGGGAAGAAAAAAAAAAAAAAAGTAACATTTCTGATTTCCAATTTAGTTATTAGAAAATCCCCATCATCTCTCTTTATATTATATGAATACTCCATGGTGTCCTTGGGATGACAAGATGCCTGTACTGCTATTTAGATATGCACAAATACAACAAATCCATGGGCAGATCTTTCCCCTACTGCATTTTTTTAATGTATTTCTTTATTGCTAAACTAAAAGGAAAATAATAGTAGAAAAAATTCAATCACCTTAATCAGCACGTGCAAGTCTTAAAAATCTTTTTCTTGCTCTGACTGGTTTGAGAGCCTATTGTACTGAGAAGCAAAAACAGATTACAAGTAAAACACATAAAACAGAATACAAGCATGTCTATTTCTAAGTTCTCTGGTACTCAAAAATCTAAATACCTATTCATGTAGCTGCATTCATTGCTTTAAGTCATTAGCCAAAAGTAAATACGTAAGGAGAAACAGAGACAAAATTGACTTTATAAGAAGAAAATATATTTTAATATTCAAAATATTCTAAGTCACCATGCTGCCCTTTGAAGACAGCATTCATGTCTCATCTTGATCATGCTGACAAGCATCTCACGGGTATCTGCTTTCACTTACGTTGATTGTACAGTTTAGTATCTGTAATACTGAAAAGACCTGATGGGAAATGTTACCTTCCAAATTTTGCTCTGTGTATATGCATTTCCTATTTAAACCCTCACTCAGCAAGAGAAGGAAAAACACTTCTCAGTTTCAGTGTAAGTGCCCCATGGAATTTTCTACAGGAAAAATATCACTTTAGATCTGTCAGACAATAACATTTTATTACCTCAAGGATGTTATCTGAACCTGAGGTCTAATATCTAAATGAACTGCAGTTCAGATTATTTGAGATTTAGCAGAAAGACAGAGGGATGGAAAGTTTCATAGAAAGATTCTATGGGGAGAAGTCTCATTCATTTATTGTGGATAAATATGATGAAAAGGTATTCATATACCAAGTTTTAATAACTGTATGGTTAACAGGAGGAACAGTAGACAGCTTTGAGCAGTAGCTGACATACAGAACAGGAGAGTTGGAAGAGTAATATTTCCAAGAAGATTAATTTAATTTAATTTAAAGGCAGAATGTTTTTTGGCTATTGGAAAGTTCTCTGTTGTGTTGAGCAAAAGGATAGATATACTGGCTGAAAATAAACCTGTAAAAGTGAGGTAATGCATTTACTAAAACAACAATAATTGCTATATCAGGATGGATCCTATATTAAAGGCAATAAAACTCTGATTAATAGCTGTCAGGTTATTTCTTTATTTTTCTCAAATATTTATTTGAGCGCAACATACTATAAATACTTTAAAGAAAATGTTTATCTTATATTTGTACATGATTGCACTCAGTAATACATGGAAGAGCAGCCACTGAAGTGGGAGGATCATAAGCCCAATGTATGTGAAGAGAGAGAGCAATAAATTTGATTCTTCTCAGCATTTTTCTGTTACAGGTTTTGAGAAACTTGTTAGATTTTAGTACCTGTAAATGTAAATGAAACCAACATAAAATACCATACCTAACCTTATTACTTTAAATAACATAGAAAATATGGATTGGAAGACTCGTGTGCATGTTCTTTTTTTCTGTCTTAGACCTGAATAAAGCTGTAAAGAAGAAATTGATGCTCTAGGAAGTCACTGTCAACTCTTGCAAGTCCATTTGGGAGAAAATTTGACACTCCATTTTTTTTTTCTTGTTGTCCTTCTATCTCCTACTCTCCTTTTTGTGTATGTTTATTATTTGCCTCATTTCTGTGAAAACAAATCAGGCTCCATTAATAAAAGCAAAAACTGTTTAAGGCCATCCATCTTACTCATTCTCTTGAAAGGTTTGCTGCCACTTGTTCTATCACAGAGGACTGCAAAACTTTTTTGCTCCACATTGTTACCCTCTAAAGATAAAATGAATAAATTGCTTAAGAAGATGTTGAAAGACTCTTAATGGTGCATTTATGATCATAACATACGTATTTGTGAGACCTAAGGATTTTTATTCATTCTATTTTTGTTCAATGTAAAATCAAGATTAACTTCTTAGATTTTCTGGACATCCTCGTTGTATAAATTTAATTTTTTACTCCTTTTCCTTGTACAACTTCTGAAATCTGACAGTAAGAACATTTTTTATTTTTGTCTCAAACCTCTTTTTTATTCTTTGTCCATCTATTTTTTTTTCCCCCTATGATGCTTCTTATAACTTTACCAATTACTTTGTGTTCCATTTCATTACGTTACTTATTTTTGCTTTTTCTTTAGGGCAGGATATGTCTACTGCTATGCATCTGCACAGTTCCTACAATGGAGCTTTGATCCTGGTTGGATTGCTTAAGTGCCATTAACATAAACGTGGTTAACAAAAATAGTGGTTTCAGCTTAGTATTTTTCATGCTAAATCAGGTTCAAAACTAGAAGAATAAAAGTTTTTTTGTAAGAAACATAAACATCCATGTTGATTTCATAAGTGAAACTGATTCTGTTTTTGAAGAGCGGAAGAAATTTAAATAATTCATCTGAAAGCAAAGTTCACTTCTGTTTTTATATTCTCAGAAGTGAATCATCAGATTAAACTAGCATGCCACAGTTTAGTGGTAAACCTCTAACACTACCAAATCTACATATGTAGATTTTGCTTTAATGTCACAGGCAACAGAATGTAATCAACTAACAAACAAAACAAGCAAACAGAAAATTCACATCCAAATAAACCAGAAAGAGGAGTTTATAGGCACTCTACAGAACTGTTAGCTGTGCTATGCTTTTCAAAAGCTGGAATTTGTCCTACAGACATCTCAGAAGTTGCACATCTGTCCAAGAAGAATCACTGCACTTTATTTCTACTGTACATGTTTATCTTATATCTTATTCTTCATTACTGTTATGTACTATGCAAAATACATAAAGAAAAAAAGCAGTAATCAAACTATACATACTGTGAGCAGGGCTTTGTGAAGGCTGCAGTACTGTACAGAAGAAAGCCTTGAACAGATCTATCTCAAATTCAGGGTAATAATACATTTATTTCCCACCCACATTGCTCATGTAATCCACCAACTATTTTAGGAACGCCTAGATTCTTAAAAATACAGAAATTAAAGTGATTTCCTGATCAACCCTTACAGAAAGACACAAGTTTAAACATGAAAGCAACTATGAATGCTTTGGAGAGAAAAAAATAGAATGTAATGTTAATAATCCCTGTAATGTTAATAAGCTAAATAACAGTTTCAAAGTTTAGTATCTTGATGCTTTACGGAGCTCCCATAAAATGGCTCTGAGCCTTCCCTTTCTAATGATTTTGCACACCCACGCAACTTGCTCTGTGGGGATGGAAGATAACAGGATTTAGATCCTTGACACACTGCAATTGATTTAACAATAAATATTGTCCATCCTAGTTTTGGGTTACTATAAGATGAAAGCAAAAATGTATATACTGATCTACTGGTTTTCTTTTAAAAAACATTCATCTGATGCTGAAGGCTAATTCTGTAAAGCTGAAACTTAAATCCCAGCAGAAACAGGTTCCCAGATATTAAAAACAAACAAACAAACAAACAAACAAAAAATCATAAAAGTATGTATAATGAAATCTTTAGGCATGTGACAAACTTTGTTTTATATATTATATGATTTCAGAACATCTGTCACACACACTCACAAACTTTCCTTAGAAGGAGAAGCAGAAGTTTAGATGATGATAAAGTTATGTTCTTACCACATTAGAAGGTTCCAATTTCTTCCTTCTAGCAAGGTCAGTGATATTATTGCCATTGTAGTTGATGCTCTCCATACAGCCTTTGAAATTTTTTTCTGCTGTTAGAACTTGGCTTCCCAGAAAAAGGCATGCCTCCAAAGGTTATCTTTGAATGTATCAGAAAATGAAAGACAGTTACTGGAGGACAAGGGCTTAGAATTTTTGCTTACTAGAAAAAGAAAGTATCAAACAAGTACTGGAAAAGTAGGAAAAAGTCTATGATGAAGTCATGACTGCAAATATTTTTGGTGGTAAATTGTATCTGTTATTAGGTTTTCCCAAATACAGAGAAAATATGTATCACAGTTACATATAGACTGTACCAAAGAGAAGGTCTCTAAAAGGAATGCAGTTTTAAATGCTTGGCAGAGCAAAATGTCAGTATTGTTAAGAAACAAGAATTTGTTGGCCAAAGAATGTGCTGTCTGTCTGATCTTGGAGAAGAAAAGTCTGCCTTTCTTTACAAACCTGAATGCAGAAAGTTTGAGAAGTAAAGGTGCCCAGTAAAACCTATTTCAATATGTAGACTGAAACAAACATTAAAATAAAAAAAAATCTACTAAATCAAAAGGGAAGAAGGAAAGTGTTGCTTTATGTAGAACATCCATCAGTTGGGTAGAGTGTCAGAAGTGAGAAGTGGTTGGTGGCAAGTAAGGAAAATAATTCTTCTCTATTATGATGCTAAAACTAACTAAAAATTGATGATAAGAAAAGAGAAGCAACTGGCACCTATAGAGAGCTTCCCTGTTATAATATTAGCCTAGAACATGGCTTTGAGAGCACAGGGTTGTCAGCAAAAATGAGTCTGAGGGCAGGAGGGAAAACGTGAAAGAGCAAAAATGTTACAGCATTTACAAAAATACATTGTTGGGGACAAATAATTCCCTCCTCCCCCTTCACCCCCCTTCCATATTATAGTATGTATATAGTTATCTTAATCAAAAAAGTAACCAAGGAACAAAGGCTATAAAATACAGGTGTTGTGCTGTTTCCTGTTCAATCATCCCTTCCCTAGGGAACAATCTAAATACTAAATACTATTACTAAAATTCTGAAAAATGAAAGTAGTATTTCTGACCCTTATTACTACTTGGGAGAAAAAGGAGATATCATATGAAGGACTTGGAATGGGAAACTCGAAGTTACTGTAGACAAATGGTTGGATAGCAAAAAATACAGTGAGTTGTGGCCAGTTTACCAGGCAAAACGTTTACTCTTTACATATTAAATTGCATGGACAAGACAGTGTTATACTACTTTGCATGCCCAGAATGGGAAAAAGCAGATTTCAATTCAAAACTTAAATATCAATAATCAATGGAGACAATTGTGAATTAATTTCTTTTTTATTTAGTTTAAAAACAAAAACAACAGCACAAAAATGTTTCTAAAAATCTGGTTTTACTCATGACTGGAAAATCCAAAGGTGATTTCCATGCATCTCGTGGGCCTGAGATAAAGACAATTTAAAAGGAAAGAAAGAAAAAAAAAGGGGGGGGGGGGAGATGCTATGACAGTAATGTTTAATATTCGTGTGGGGGGTGAAAGGTGTACTTGAGTTGCCTAAGCACAAGCTTCTACTGCTATTGGTGATACCTGGGGTAGTGTGCCTTAGTAACCTCTGCTTTCTGCTTGAGGAGGTATGCATCTCTATAAATGCTCTGCCATTTCTGCCAACACCATGGGAGTGCTGCAGATATCTAGGGGATATATGTATATAAGCTGCTCATTCAGTTTACGTGTTTGTCTTTTTCTTGGATGAGAAATAGTTGCTGTTTATTATTTCCTTAAATGCAACACAAGCATTTACTCATAATATCCAATCTGAGAACACCGTTCTTGTAACTGCTTATGAAAATCATAGATACAGAAATCAAAAGAAACTGTTTCAATCTGCTTGCATTTAAGGAAATAGGAAGTCTCTTTCCACCCTTGCGCATATTTAAGACTGTTTTCTGACAAACTGCTAGCTAAAGGCTTCAGTCTTTCTTTTTGTGCTTACTCCCTCAAGGGAATAGCTGAGCTTTTGTAACTGTCCCTACTTTGAAGTTTTCTAGTGGATCCAGGTTGGTTTCAGTATCCTCTATTCCTCACTTCTTTCTTTTCTACCATTTTCTTCAAAAAGGAGCATGTTAAGAACATAAATTTCTATTCTGTTAAGAGTCTTCTCCTGCAGTTAGCTGGTTAGTAAATAATACTTTGCTTTCAGAAGATAGGAAATGGATTTGTGGGCATTCTAGATGTTTCTTATCAGGTAAACTCTCATATGTATGTGTTGGAGAAATTCTAATCAGTTCTTCAGTAAAGGTATTATGAAAGCTCAGACGGACTGTTCTGTCATTATTTACCAAGAGATCTGTCTCTTCCTAAAAATAAACAAGACTTTTTGAATTAGGATGTAATTTCCTTTTAAACTGAAAAATTGGAGAAAGACATTTTCTCAAGGGGGAACTGCAGTGGTTGGAAAGAATCTCTGCAAGTCATTGAGTCTAACAAAGCTGGTTCCCTACAGTAAGTTACAGGAAAACGTCCAGATGAGTTTTGAATATCTCCAGAGGAGACTCCACCACCTCTCTGGGCAGTCTGTTCCTGGGCACTGTCACCCTCACAGTAAAGAAGCTCTTCCTTGTGTTCAAATGGAACGTCATTTATTCCAGTTTGTGTCCCCTGCTCCTTGTTCTGTCATTGGGCTCCACAGGCAAGAGCCTGGCCCCATCTGCTTGACTCCCACCCTTCTGGTATTTATAAGCATTGATAATATCCTCTCTCAGCCTTCTCTTCTTCAGGCTGAACAGCCCCAGGTCTCAGCCTTTCCTCATACAGGAGATGCTCCAGGCCCCTCATCATCTCTGTGGCCCTCCACTGGGCTCTCTCCAGAAGTTCTGTATTTCTTGAAGTGAGGAGCCCAGAACTGGACACAGCACTCCAGATGTGGCCTCACCAAGGTAGAGAAGAGAGGGGAGATCACCTCACTCAACCTGCTGGCCACATTCTTTTTAATGCATCCCAGGATACCATTGGCCTTCTTGACCACAAGGCCACATTGCTGGTTTGTGGTCACCCTGCTGCCTACAGGGACACCCAGGCCTTTCTCTGCAGTGCTTCTTTCCAGCAAGTCAGACCCTAACCTGTACTGATACATGCAGTTACTCTTCCCCAGATGTAGGACTCTGCACTTGCCCTTGTTGAACCTCATAAGGTTTTTTCTCTCCCTTTCCACCCTGTCCAGGTCTTGTTGAATGGCAGAAAGATAAAAACTGATCAATGCTTCTTGAGGGAAATTCCCAATGTATTTTAGGTGTACACAAGATTATGTAATACTGTGTGAATGTTGTTATGACTGGGTGACAGTTCACCGATCAGTTCACAGATGTTTTTGCTTCTCAATTGTTTTTACAAAATGTAAATAGTATTCATGAGAAGAGAATGTGATTGACTTCACTTCTTCTAGCAAAAAAAGAGAAGCAGGTCTAAGACATCTGTTTATCTCCAATTTAAACAACTTAATTTAGGTAGAATTATGTGTTTTACAGCTAGTCACGTTGCTGTGAAAAGAAGCGCGGCTATACGAATAAGAAGTCGCGCGGCTCTGCCCTCGCAACTCCCCCCGCCCCGCGCACGGAGGCGGCCCCCAGCCGCAGCCCCCAGCCGCTCCCCCCCTCGCGCAGCGCCACTCCGGGGTGCCGCCTGCCGCAGCGACGGCGGCGGGGAGCCCTCGCGCCCAGAGGCGGCCTTCCCGGGGTCTGCCCTCTCCGCCCCCCTCCCACCTACCTGAGGGCAGCCGGCATCCGTCCGCGCGGCAGCGCACAGCCGGTGGCACCGCGCGCACAGCCTGCCTGCCTGCCTGCCGCCCTCCCTCGGACGAGGGTCCCCTTAGACGAAAGCACAGCCCCAGCCCGGCCGCTACCGCGAGGGACCGCGCCCGCGGCCGGAGCCCGGGGGCCGCGAGGAGGGAGGGCTGAGCACCCGGTGACAGGTGAGGACGGCCCCCGCGCCGCTCCCTACCTCGCGCCGCTCTCCTCGCAGCCGGCGGCTCGCTTACCCTCGACCGCCGCCGCCCCCTCGCTCCGTTCCCCCGCCCTAACGCGGCGTTCAACGCGGCCCCGCTAGCCGCGAGGCCCCGCCCCCCGCCCCGCACTGACGGCTCTCTCCGCCAATAGCGAAGAAGACGGCCGTCCTCGAGCTCCGCCCTCACCTCCTTCGACCAATAGGAGCTATCCGTGGTGCTGCCCCTCCGCCTTCCCGGCAGGCTCGGTTGGCTCGCAGCTGCCGAGCAACGGGCGCGGGGCTGCGGGTGGGGCCGCTGAGGGCGGTGGCCGGGTGAGGCCCCGCTGCGGGCCGGGGTTGGTGCCGCGGGATTGTGCCCGGGGCTCCTCGTTCGGGAGCTTTCGCCTCATAGATGGACGTTTTTTGTTCCCCTCCCCTTTTTCCCTCTCGGCTCAGCCATCAGGAGGATGGAAATATCTCCCGCACTCACAAAGCTGTAATCTCGGCTTGCAGAAATGATAACTGGTATGTGAAGATGTTTCTAATTTTTTTGTTTCTTCACTTGTTTGTGAACCTAGGGTAGGGAGAAAGAACTGAAGTAACCTGCAGTGAGATTCTATCACTTTTGTAACTCCTTAAGCATAGTCAAGAATGTATGTTTGTGAACTACTTTATTAAGATAGTCCTGGTGGAGTATACTTTATATCACTGGGAGTCCAGGATTTTCTGAACAGTTCTTAAATCAGAGTCTAGCAATAGCAAAGTTGAATTACATGTACACTGTACAGTTAGGTTGTTGGTAATAAGCAGAGCTTGTGCATCTCAACAGCTGCAGCTATACAAGCTATACATTTGTCAAGTAAGCTCAGTATGAGTGGAGTATCAGCTTTATTAATTCAAGTCATTCTCATAATCTTATCCATACATAATGTTTGTGTTCTTAATACCTTAACCAAGTGAGTGAAAAGTTTCCAGCTAATCTGTTTAGCTTCCAGGCAAGTGATTCCACATGTTAAATTTGCTGCTTCCTCCTTTCTCCCATTCCCTGGTCTCTTAGGTCACTGTTTGTTCTCTTATGTCCTCTATTAAGGAATAGGTTTAGTTCTGCTACATATTAATGCCATGCCTACAGATAAATTATCCTTACATCTCAAACTGAATAGCTGCTGCTTGACGTTTTTTTTTTTCCTTCTAGGCTAGGAAGTCTCTGTATGGCATGCCAGCAACGTTTTGTTGCAACGTTCTTAAAAGAAGAAATCTTTTACAGCGTGCAAGTTCTTTAAGATATGGTGATGCACTGTGGTTTAACCCAGCAGATCACTGAGCGTCACATGGCTGTTCATTCACTGCCCCCATCTCAGTGAGATGGAGAGGAGAAATGAGGGAAAAAATGAGATAGAGAAAAAGAAAAGCATAATAATTATGGCATGTATATCTACATATACACACACATACTTGTAATCTAGATTTATAACAACGGATGCGCAAGCAATTGCTCATCTCCTCTTGAGGTCTTGAAACAGTAAACGTTCGGTGCAGAAAGTCTATACCAAATTAACTTGAAAAACTGATGCTTTCCAGCTTCAGGTGAGACAATTATTCATTGATCTTTTGTACATTTCAAGTGTGCAAAAACTCACCTCTGGAAGACTGATATTTGTAGATAAAATTGATATGGCTTACTGGGCTCTGTTAGTGGCTCTTAGATGTAGTGAATTTGATGTTGTTAATGATCTTCTGCATATGGAAGTTCTACTTCTGCTGAATTTACCTGTCATTAACAGCTTGCTGCATTGTGAAATCATTAAATAGCAGCCTTTAACATATTTAACTCTGGTTTCTGAAAAGCTGAACTTCCTAATTGGGACTCATACATGTATGAACCCTTGGTGTCTGGTGCTGACTTGAGAATAAAACTTCAGTTATTACTTACAGGGCCTGCCTTACAGCATAAGATCACATGGCAGTGCCTTCTGCTTTCAGTATTTTACCAGTGCTGTGGTACAACTGGGTCTGGTTAATACCTGTTCAGATACAAGACAGAGTAAGGAAAATGTGTTTATTATTTCAGATCAGCCCTTTTTTACAAGGCATCGATTGGTTACTTGGTGGTGAATGTTGGGTTCTATTGCAGATGTGATGCCATCCATGCAGTAATGGATGGAAATACATTAAAGGAGCAGCATAACAATTTATTTCACAGGGCAAAGGTCAAGAGAGTGCTGATTCCATATTACAAATCTAACAGAACTGAAGTGGCAGAAGCATTCTTTGAAGGCTTAAGCAGATGAGGGATGTTCAGTTTTCTGTTACAAAACCTAAATCAGAGAGCATTGAAATCTGTTGAATTTTGGAATAGTTGAGAGTAAGAATGTGAATTCTGTTTGTAACAGAAAAAAACTTGTTCTCATTCCATCCCTCTACTACTCGCATCTGCTCCACATGTCGAAGTAGGAAAAGAGTCATTTGTTGCTCCGTTAATTGCAAAACTGTATTTGTCAGACACCAATTCTGAATCAGCTCTCATACCTGTTACCGTGCTTTCAATAACAAGACTGCAGTTGGGGTTGGTTTGTGGGGAGGCTAGCTGAATTGAAAGGGAGTGGATTGGGATAGTATAGCTGCTGGACAGAAACACCTATTTTAAAAGATGATCATCCTATGAAGTATGCCAGTTTTCCCACCTTGTGTATGTGACCTGAGGAGCTATGTTAAGATAAGCTTAAGATAATGGCAGGACAAGGGGAAATGGCTTTAAGTTGAGGGAGGGAGGATTTAGGTTGAGTATCAGGGGAAGTTCTTTACAGAGTGAATGGTGAGGTGCTGGAACAGGCTGCCCAGAGAGGCTGTGGACACCCCTCTTCCTGGAGGTGTTCAAGGCCAGTTGGATGAGGTCCTGGGCAGCCTGGTCTAATATTTAATAGGGAGGTTGGTGGCCCTGCATATGGTGGAGGGGTTGGAGCTTCATGATCTTTGAGGGTCCCTTCCAACCCAAGCCATTCTATGATTTTCTGATTCTAAGCTCAAATGCTAGTGTCTTGGGAATCAAAGCAGAGTTTCTCTTTGCCATCCCTATTTACAGTTGCTTAACTAGGATCTGTAGTATCAGAAAGAAACCTGGGATATAATTGGAGTAAATGCAATTAAATTCTTCTGTAAAATAGTCAATTTAAAACCCTTTATGTCTTGAGCGATCACGGAAAGAGTGACATAAAATGATTATTTAACGGATGTATTTGGGATCTCTGCTTGATTACTATAAAAAGATTCCTTCATAAGACATTGTATGGAGTTGGCTGATATTTGCTGAAATACTCCTGTTGAAACTTCCTGGTGTGGAATATTGCTTCCAGTATTTCATCATACCTTTAAAAACTTATGAAGTTTCAATCTACAAGTTTTGGACTCCTTCATAGTGCTTTTCTGTAGCCATTTGAAGTATTACTTCTGCCTTTCAGTCTTGCACTGAGACTTCATTTGGTGGTCTCATTCTCTACTGATCTAATTTTCTCATTTGTTTCCTTTAATATTATAGTGCTTATCATTGATTGTGTCTGTTAGTACCTCTGAAATTCTATAGAAAGATGGCTATTGCTTTCCTTTTAGCAAGTTGCTGCAGCTACTTCAAGCCGACAAATAAAAGTTTGCTTTCTCCAAAAACCTCAGTAGCCACTGCTTTGCTTTTTTGATACAGATCAAACTAGAAAGTTTATCATTATTGTCTTGAGGATTGTGTACTTGAAAGAGAAGGGCTTGTGGACTTAAAAGCTTCTTTTTGCCACAAGTGTTGTGTTTAATAGAAGATGTTATGGTGGATTGCATGTCTTGCTTTACTGAATTCACTAAGTAGGGAACCGGTTCTCTGGGTGTCTTTGTTCCACTTTGGGATAATGTTGCCTGAAGATCATAACTGTGAAATACACCTCAAGTTCTTCACTGAACTCCAGTTTTATACAGACTTCAGGAGAGAGAACGTAATTGCTAATAGAACAAGTTAAACGTGCTTAAAAAGCTCTCTGTGTGTTTTTTGTTGCTGTGGTTTGTTTGTTTGTGGAAAATACTCTTCCTTTATTTAATTCTGGAATTTTCCCAAGAAATTATTGGAAGTTGTCATATAAGAAGAGTAATAAAGAGCATATTCTAGGAACTTGTTTCACAGATTGTACCAGTTACCCCCAAGAATATGCTGCTCCACTAGCATATGTTTTATAACTTTCATAGAGTAATTTTCAAGATGGTAATGTGGAGTTTACACTTCTGTGAACCTGTTAGCTATATTTTCCAGCTCTTAACTCTCTTGCCAAAGCAGCATTTGTTTCATGCAGATTTTTGCATCAGGCTTCCAACTTCTTCCTCAGGCTAGATGTTGGCCTAGTGCAAGTGGAGCTGAGAACATACAATGATGAGAGAACGGAGTGGTGTTCCCACTGATGTTTAACGACTCGTAGTTGCAGCATTGTGATCAGACTGTATTGTGTTAGTGTGCATGTGAGTCTAGGATTTACAGCCTTCTGCAGCTCTGCATGTAGTCTCTTCAGTTTTTTGTGATGGCTATTGTCTCCGAACATATGGAGATCTACAGATGATAATTGTCCTCTTGCATATGAAGTTAGAGACTCCCTCTACTGTGTAGAACAAATTAAACATCTGCTAGTTAACATGAGAGGTTTTTTTATGTTAAAAAATTCTTTTTATATTTATAAAAAATAGAAACATAATGCACTCCTAAACAAATTCTCAGAAGATAACCATTAAGAAAGATAATGAAAATGCTTGACTGAGATTGCATATGTGTTAATGCTAATATCAGACAATGAAAAAAAAATCAAACCTTATGTCCACATCCTGCTCATAATATTTAGCATATACAGCTGAGATGATTTATGGAAGACTGTCTCAAACTTGTCTATTAGACATTTTACTGGAAATTTTTTAATGTAGTAAAGGACCAGTGATTACTTGAGAATGACTATTCTTCAGTAAGTCTTGTCTCACAGGAGACTTGTTAACAGGCTTGGAGCTTGTTATTATCTTCAAGAGAACATAGCAAGGAATTAAATAACAAAGCTACAAAGCCCATCGTTTTGAACAGATTGATGCTTTTGTTTTCTGTAGCAGAAACGTTACGTATAGAAGAAAACAGCACTTCCAAAGAGCATCGCTTTTCTGAGGACTCTATGGATTCTGCACTTAATTCAGTAAATCTGTCAAGCCCAGCCCGTCGAAATTCCACTGAATATCGTACTTCGGGGAGTGCAGCATATTACAGGAATTCCTTTCAGCCAGTGACTGCTACCTCAAATTCAGCCCCGATCCTGCGCCGGCTGTCATTGAGCTCTGCTGGGAACAGCAGTTACTATGAAGTCAGTAGGAATCGAATACAGAGGAGGATTGAAGGTATGCCTGAACTTTCCAAAGTATGTAACAGCTTTTATGAACATGCAAAGTCCGTGAGTTATGAACAAAGAAGTTCTTTGCCACAGAAAATACGTTACATATGGAGTGAGATGTTGTGCTGTTGCCAAGCACATCAGGCTTGCTAATGTAACTTCAAATGCAGAACTTAAGCGTGCTAGAACTAATACCATGGTACAAGCCAGAGGAGTCTTGTCTGCTGCTCTTTCCTCTCACTGCTGTCATGGACCCTGCAACAGGCTGGATTGGACAGTGCTGGTTAAACACAGCTTGTTTCCTGAGCATTTTATCAATTATTTCTGTATTGCTGATATACAGATATAGGGTTTTTTCCTGTTCCTCTGCACAGTTGAATTTCCATTTGCCACTTTCCCAGATACTGGCATCTTGGGACCTGGGAACCAAACACAAGTCAAACTAATCCCTCTAGGTATGTCATAATGCTGGTTTTTATGTTGCTGTAATTATCTGCAGTTGTAGAGAGTATTTAAGACAAATGGAACTGTTTGGTACATGAAAGAAAATAAAACATCCTTTATTTTAATATATGACAAAGAATGAATAATAAAAGCCTATTGTTAAGAATGTCATATGTAAAATGAAATGTGTTAGTCCTGTACAGACTAGTGATACTTCTTCTTTTCACAATATTCTTACGCTGAAAGCTGCAAGTTCCACAGCCGGACCAGATCTGAATTCACTTAAAAGGGAACCTTCAAGAATATTGAATAAGGGGGTGGTGATGGTTTACCAAAGCAAATGGTGATGTGGCAAGTTCTGTGATTGACTTATGGTTCCAGTCTGCACAGATACAAAGCTCCAAGGCCAAAATTTTGCTAGAAGAAGTGAAGTCAATCACATTCTCTTCTCATGAATACTATTTAAATTTTGTAAAAACAATTGAGAAGCAAAAACATCTGTGAACTGATCGGTGAACTGTCACCCAGTCATAACAACATTCACACAGTATTACATAATCTTGTATACACCTAAAATACATTGGGAATTTCCCTCAAGAAGCATTGATCAGTTTTTATCTTTCTGCCATTCAACAAGACCTGGACAGGGTGGAAAGGGAGAGAAAAAACCTTATGAGGTTCAACAAGGGCAAGTGCAGAGTCCTACATCTGGGGAAGAGTAACTGCATGTATCAGTACAGGTTAGGGTCTGACTTGCTGGAAAGAAGCACTGCAGAGAAAGGCCTGGGTGTCCCTGTAGGCAGCAGGGTGACCACAAACCAGCAATGTGGCCTTGTGGTCAAGAAGGCCAATGGTATCCTGGGATGCATTAAAAAGAATGTGGCCAGCAGGTTGAGTGAGGTGATCTCCCCTCTCTTCTCTACCTTGGTGAGGCCACATCTGGAGTGCTGTGTCCAGTTCTGGGCTCCTCACTTCAAGAAATACAGAACTTCTGGAGAGAGCCCAGTGGAGGGCCACAGAGATGATGAGGGGCCTGGAGCATCTCCTGTATGAGGAAAGGCTGAGACCTGGGGCTGTTCAGCCTGAAGAAGAGAAGGCTGAGAGAGGATATTATCAATGCTTATAAATACCAGAAGGGTGGGAGTCAAGCAGATGGGGCCAGGCTCTTGCCTGTGGAGCCCAATGACAGAACAAGGAGCAGGGGACACAAACTGGAATAAATGACGTTCCATTTGTACACAAGGAAGAACTTCTTTACTGTGAGGGTGACAGTGCCCAGGAACAGACTGCCCAGAGAGGTGGTGGAGTCTCCTCTGGAGATATTCAAAACTCATCTGGACGTTTTCCTGTAACTTACTGTAGGGAACCAGCTTTGTTAGACTCAATGACTTGCAGAGATTCTTTCCAACCACTGCAGTTCCCCCTTGAGAAAATGTCTTTCTCCAATTTTTCAGTTTAAAAGGAAATTACATCCTAATTCAAAAAGTCTTGTTTATTTTTAGGAAGAGACAGATCTCTTGGTAAATAATGACAGAACAGTCCGTCTGAGCTTTCATAATACCTTTACTGAAGAACTGATTAGAATTTCTCCAACACATACATATGAGAGTTTACCTGATAAGAAACATCTAGAATGCCCACAAATCCATTTCCTATCTTCTGAAAGCAAAGTATTATTTACTAACCAGCTAACTGCAGGAGAAGACTCTTAACAGAATAGAAATTTATGTTCTTAACATGCTCCTTTTTGAAGAAAATGGTAGAAAAGAAAGAAGTGAGGAATAGAGGATACTGAAACCAACCTGGATCCACTAGAAAACTTCAAAGTAGGGACAGTTACAAAAGCTCAGCTATTCCCTTGAGGGAGTAAGCACAAAAAGAAAGACTGAAGCCTTTAGCTAGCAGTTTGTCAGAAAACAGTCTTAAATATGCGCAAGGGTGGAAAGAGACTTCCTATTTCCTTAAATGCAAGCAGATTGAAACAGTTTCTTTTGATTTCTGTATCTATGATTTTCATAAGCAGTTACAAGAACGGTGTTCTCAGATTGGATATTATGAGTAAATGCTTGTGTTGCATTTAAGGAAATAATAAACAGCAACTATTTCTCATCCAAGAAAAAGACAAACACGTAAACTGAATGAGCAGCTTATATACATATATCCCCTAGATATCTGCAGCACTCCCATGGTGTTGGCAGAAATGGCAGAGCATTTATAGAGATGCATACCTCCTCAAGCAGAAAGCAGAGGTTACTAAGGCACACTACCCCAGGTATCACCAATAGCAGTAGAAGCTTGTGCTTAGGCAACTCAAGTACACCTTTCACCCCCCACACGAATATTAAACATTACTGTCATAGCATCTCCCCCCCCCCCCTTTTTTTTTCTTTCTTTCCTTTTAAATTGTCTTTATCTCAGGCCCACGAGATGCATGGAAATCACCTTTGGATTTTCCAGTCATGAGTAAAAACAGATTTTTAGAAACATTTTTGTGCTGTTGTTTTTGTTTTTAAACTAAATAAAAAAGAAATTAATTCACAATTGTCTCCATTGATTATTGATATTTAAGTTTTGAATTGAAATCTGCTTTTTCCCATTCTGGGCATGCAAAGTAGTATAACACTGTCTTGTCCATGCAATTTAATATGTAAAGAGTAAACGTTTTGCCTGGTAAACTGGCCACAACTCACTGTATTTTTTGCTATCCAACCATTTGTCTACAGTAACTTCGAGTTTCCCATTCCAAGTCCTTCATATGATATCTCCTTTTTCTCCCAAGTAGTAATAAGGGTCAGAAATACTACTTTCATTTTTCAGAATTTTAGTAATAGTATTTAGTATTTAGATTGTTCCCTAGGGAAGGGATGATTGAACAGGAAACAGCACAACACCTGTATTTTATAGCCTTTGTTCCTTGGTTACTTTTTTGATTAAGATAACTATATACATACTATAATATGGAAGGGGGGTGAAGGGGGAGGAGGGAATTATTTGTCCCCAACAATGTATTTTTGTAAATGCTGTAACATTTTTGCTCTTTCACGTTTTCCCTCCTGCCCTCAGACTCATTTTTGCTGACAACCCTGTGCTCTCAAAGCCATGTTCTAGGCTAATATTATAACAGGGAAGCTCTCTATAGGTGCCAGTTGCTTCTCTTTTCTTATCATCAATTTTTAGTTAGTTTTAGCATCATAATAGAGAAGAATTATTTTCCTTACTTGCCACCAACCACTTCTCACTTCTGACACTCTACCCAACTGATGGATGTTCTACATAAAGCAACACTTTCCTTCTTCCCTTTTGATTTAGTAGATTTTTTTTTATTTTAATGTTTGTTTCAGTCTACATATTGAAATAGGTTTTACTGGGCACCTTTACTTCTCAAACTTTCTGCATTCAGGTTTGTAAAGAAAGGCAGACTTTTCTTCTCCAAGATCAGACAGACAGCACATTCTTTGGCCAACAAATTCTTGTTTCTTAACAATTAACATTTTGCTCTGCCAAGCATTTAAAACTGCATTCCTTTTAGAGACCTTCTCTTTGGTACAGTCTATATGTAACTGTGATACATATTTTCTCTGTATTTGGGAAAACCTAATAACAGATACAATTTACCACCAAAAATATTTGCAGTCATGACTTCATCATAGACTTTTTCCTACTTTTCCAGTACTTGTTTGATACTTTCTTTTTCTAGTAAGCAAAAATTCTAAGCCCTTGTCCTCCAGTAACTGTCTTTCATTTTCTGATACATTCAAAGATAACCTTTGGAGGCATGCCTTTTTCTGGGAAGCCAAGTTCTAACAGCAGAAAAAAATTTCAAAGGCTGTATGGAGAGCATCAACTACAATGGCAATAATATCACTGACCTTGCTAGAAGGAAGAAATTGGAACCTTCTAATGTGGTAAGAACGTAACTTTATCATCATCTAAACTTCTGCTTCTCCTTCTAAGGAAAGTTTGTGAGTGTGTGTGACAGATGTTCTGAAATCATATAATATATAAAACAAAGTTTGTCACATGCCTAAAGATTTCATTATACATACTTTTATGATTTTTTGTTTGTTTGTTTGTTTGTTTGTTTTTAATATCTGGGAACCTGTTTCTGCTGGGATTTAAGTTTCAGCTTTACAGAATTAGCCTTCAGCATCAGATGAATGTTTTTTAAAAGAAAACCAGTAGATCAGTATATACATTTTTGCTTTCATCTTATAGTAACCCAAAACTAGGATGGACAATATTTATTGTTAAATCAATTGCAGTGTGTCAAGGATCTAAATCCTGTTATCTTCCATCCCCACAGAGCAAGTTGCGTGGGTGTGCAAAATCATTAGAAAGGGAAGGCTCAGAGCCATTTTATGGGAGCTCCGTAAAGCATCAAGATACTAAACTTTGAAACTGTTATTTAGCTTATTAACATTACAGGGATTATTAACATTACATTCTATTTTTTTCTCTCCAAAGCATTCATAGTTGCTTTCATGTTTAAACTTGTGTCTTTCTGTAAGGGTTGATCAGGAAATCACTTTAATTTCTGTATTTTTAAGAATCTAGGCGTTCCTAAAATAGTTGGTGGATTACATGAGCAATGTGGGTGGGAAATAAATGTATTATTACCCTGAATTTGAGATAGATCTGTTCAAGGCTTTCTTCTGTACAGTACTGCAGCCTTCACAAAGCCCTGCTCACAGTATGTATAGTTTGATTACTGCTTTTTTTCTTTATGTATTTTGCATAGTACATAACAGTAATGAAGAATAAGATATAAGTTAAACATGTACAGTAGAAATAAAGTGCAGTGATTCTTCTTGGACAGATGTGCAACTTCTGAGATGTCTGTAGGACAAATTCCAGCTTTTGAAAAGCATAGCACAGCTAACAGTTCTGTAGAGTGCCTATAAACTCCTCTTTCTGGTTTATTTGGATGTGAATTTTCTGTTTGCTTGTTTTGTTTGTTAGTTGATTACATTCTGTTGCCTGTGACATTAAAGCAAAATCTACATATGTAGATTTGGTAGTGTTAGAGGTTTACCACTAAACTGTGGCATGCTAGTTTAATCTGATGATTCACTTCTGAGAATATAAAAACAGAAGTGAACTTTGCTTTCAGATGAATTATTTAAATTTCTTCCGCTCTTCAAAAACAGAATCAGTTTCACTTATGAAATCAACATGGATGTTTATGTTTCTTACAAAAAAACTTTTATTCTTCTAGTTTTGAACCTGATTTAGCATGAAAAATACTAAGCTGAAACCACTATTTTTGTTAACCACGTTTATGTTAATGGCACTTAAGCAATCCAACCAGGATCAAAGCTCCATTGTAGGAACTGTGCAGATGCATAGCAGTAGACATATCCTGCCCTAAAGAAAAAGCAAAAATAAGTAACGTAATGAAATGGAACACAAAGTAATTGGTAAAGTTATAAGAAGCATCATAGGGGGAAAAAAAAATAGATGGACAAAGAATAAAAAAGAGGTTTGAGACAAAAATAAAAAATGTTCTTACTGTCAGATTTCAGAAGTTGTACAAGGAAAAGGAGTAAAAAATTAAATTTATACAACGAGGATGTCCAGAAAATCTAAGAAGTTAATCTTGATTTTACATTGAACAAAAATAGAATGAATAAAAATCCTTAGGTCTCACAAATACGTATGTTATGATCATAAATGCACCATTAAGAGTCTTTCAACATCTTCTTAAGCAATTTATTCATTTTATCTTTAGAGGGTAACAATGTGGAGCAAAAAAGTTTTGCAGTCCTCTGTGATAGAACAAGTGGCAGCAAACCTTTCAAGAGAATGAGTAAGATGGATGGCCTTAAACAGTTTTTGCTTTTATTAATGGAGCCTGATTTGTTTTCACAGAAATGAGGCAAATAATAAACATACACAAAAAGGAGAGTAGGAGATAGAAGGACAACAAGAAAAAAAAAATGGAGTGTCAAATTTTCTCCCAAATGGACTTGCAAGAGTTGACAGTGACTTCCTAGAGCATTAATTTCTTCTTTGCAGCTTTATTCAGGTCTAAGACAGAAAAAAAGAACATGCACACGAGTCTTCCAATCCATATTTTCTATGTTATTTAAAGTAATAAGGTTAGGTATGGTATTTTATGTTGGTTTCATTTACATTTACAGGTACTAAAATCTAACAAGTTTCTCAAAACCTGTAACAGAAAAATGCTGAGAAGAATCAAATTTATTGCTCTCTCTCTTCACATACATTGGGCTTATGATCCTCCCACTTCAGTGGCTGCTCTTCCATGTATTACTGAGTGCAATCATGTACAAATATAAGATAAACATTTTCTTTAAAGTATTTATAGTATGTTGCGCTCAAATAAATATTTGAGAAAAATAAAGAAATAACCTGACAGCTATTAATCAGAGTTTTATTGCCTTTAATATATGATCCATCCTGATATAGCAATTATTGTTGTTTTAGTAAATGCATTACCTCACTTTTACAGGTTTATTTTCAGCCAGTATATCTATCCTTTTGCTCAACACAACAGAGAACTTTCCAATAGCCAAAAAACATTCTGCCTTTAAATTAAATTAAATTAATCTTCTTGGAAATATTACTCTTCCAACTCTCCTGTTCTGTATGTCAGCTACTGCTCAAAGCTGTCTACTGTTCCTCCTGTTAACCATACAGTTATTAAAACTTGGTATATGAATACCTTTTCATCATATTTATCCACAATAAATGAATGAGACTTCTCCCCATAGAATCTTTCTATGAAACTTTCCATCCCTCTGTCTTTCTGCTAAATCTCAAATAATCTGAACTGCAGTTCATTTAGATATTAGACCTCAGGTTCAGATAACATCCTTGAGGTAATAAAATGTTATTGTCTGACAGATCTAAAGTGATATTTTTCCTGTAGAAAATTCCATGGGGCACTTACACTGAAACTGAGAAGTGTTTTTCCTTCTCTTGCTGAGTGAGGGTTTAAATAGGAAATGCATATACACAGAGCAAAATTTGGAAGGTAACATTTCCCATCAGGTCTTTTCAGTATTACAGATACTAAACTGTACAATCAACGTAAGTGAAAGCAGATACCCGTGAGATGCTTGTCAGCATGATCAAGATGAGACATGAATGCTGTCTTCAAAGGGCAGCATGGTGACTTAGAATATTTTGAATATTAAAATATATTTTCTTCTTATAAAGTCAATTTTGTCTCTGTTTCTCCTTACGTATTTACTTTTGGCTAATGACTTAAAGCAATGAATGCAGCTACATGAATAGGTATTTAGATTTTTGAGTACCAGAGAACTTAGAAATAGACATGCTTGTATTCTGTTTTATGTGTTTTACTTGTAATCTGTTTTTGCTTCTCAGTACAATAGGCTCTCAAACCAGTCAGAGCAAGAAAAAGATTTTTAAGACTTGCATGTGCTGATTAAGGTGATTGAATTTTTTCTACTATTATTTTCCTTTTAGTTTAGCAATAAAGAAATACATTAAAAAAATGCAGTAGGGGAAAGATCTGCCCATGGATTTGTTGTATTTGTGCATATCTAAATAGCAGTACAGGCATCTTGTCATCCCAAGGACACCATGGAGTATTCATATAATGTAAAGAGAGATGATGGGGATTTTCTAATAACTAAATTGGAAATCAGAAATGTTACTTTTTTTTTTTTTTTTTTTTCTTCCCAATTTACCAGTTTGCAAGCAATGCCTCCTTTTCCATAAAGACAGCTCTTCAAGAAAGCCCATTTCTAACACTCACAGACCTGTGCAGAACACCGTTTTTCATAGATGACAGACAGTAACTTTACAATAACATCAGCCATTTCTTTCAACACTGTCACAAATACCATTCAACAACAAATAGCATTCAACTAGGCCTCAACTTCCTAATTTCATTGAAGCCTGTATACCTTTCATTCAGTGTTAACATTACTTGAAAAAAAGTGTTTGGACGTTACATTATATTATCCTCAGTTCATCGTGTTGTAGCAGATCTAATCTTTAATGAAAATGAGACATGTAGGAATCCTATTTGAACTTTTATCTTCACTCTTATTTCAAAAAGAAAGTAGTTGATTAAACACACCTAGTGACAAACCAACATGTGATTATCATCTATAATAAATGATACTCCTGCTTGCTAGTATAATTGTATTTGCTTTTCTTGTTGCCTTTGCTTGCTTCATCCACACCAGTAGATGTGTTGAGAAAACTGACTGGGAGAAAAGAGGTCATTCCCTGGTCCTGGTTACAAAGACAGCACAGACACAGCCCATGGTGACTGAAAAACAAGGAATAAAGAGGTTCAAGACTGTACTGCAAAAGTGTATTGCAACTGCAGGTTGCTTAAAGAAGTAGAAGCAAAGGGAATGTCCACAGGTTTGAAAAAGTGGCCTGCAACTACACAATATTCATTGTTTCAGAAAGGAGATTTAACGATGCAAAATCTTTGGCAAGAAAACAGTTGTTTTTAGGGATCAAATAGAGAGAGAAATAGTGCTGGGGACCTAGACTCCATTTAGGACATAATACTTGTCTTGTCTCTACACATGAAAATATTTTAAATTACTAGCGGAGAGATCAGGGGTCCTGAACCATGGTATGTTCATTATTGTTGATTGCATGTACTGTGTCATATCACTTAAAAAATTAAAAACATTAATGGCACTGAAATTTCAAACTGGGTGCACGTACCACTGTGCATAACAACTGACAAGCTATTATCTACGTTGATGAAAACTCTTAGTGCTAGTGTTTTAGCTTCTCCAAAAGCAAGGAATAAACAATTTGAATGTAGGCTTTATCAGTATTTGTACTTGTAATAAAACCAGGAATATTCATAGAATCATAGAATCATAGAATTTTTTTTTGAGTTGGAAGGGACTCTTACAGACCATTGAGTCCAGTTCCCCAGTAATGAACAGGGACACCCACAGAGGTCAGAGACCTCAGAGGCCTGTCCAGCCTGACCATGAATATCTCCCCACTGCCATAATGTTGTCTTGCCCCAGACCTATACGAGACTACAAAGTGAGTCACCAGCTCTGGATTCCTACTTAGGAGGGGTTTGCCATCAAGATAGACAGCAAGTCTCCATGTACCCTCTCCTCTAGGCATCAGCCCTGGGAAACATGCTGCCAAATATTCTTCAGAAAAGCATCTTAGAGAGGTTTCTGTGAGCAGATGGGGGACATTTGATGAAGCAAACGGATGCTGGGTAAGCAGTAATTCTCACTCAACAACCAGCCTGGGGGCTCCGTTCTTTCTTCATTTCCATTCTTTCTGATGGAAATGTCCTTGAAACTTAATTGAGTTTGCATGGAATTTTACACTTTTTGGATTTCTAATCTTTCTCATCATTAATCCTTAAATATGTGTTCCACAATACCACTAACCAATTATAGAAAAATAATTTAAAATAATCATGTATCAAACTTTTTTAAAATTCTATTTGGAAGGTAGGAGACCTAATTACAGGCATGGGACTTTAATGTATGTGCTGAAAACTGAAACTCAATATCTACTTTTTCATTGCTCTTCAGCAACCTGAGCAAATAGATTACCTCCTGTGATAGGTTTCTGACAGTCCCTCTTAGTTTGACAGTTATTTTAGAGAGAGTCACTTTTGTATATAATGAAAGGAAAAGTTGCCAAGCATACGTACATATTTTATGTTTCTTAAAACTTAAAAGCTAGAGGAAAGACTCCATTTTTAGTCATGCCATTTTAAATTCAGAGTATTTGTACTGTCCGCCAGGTTTACATCAATGACACAGAATGGCATCTAGCCCAAGGGCTGAGTTACATTTCTTGCACAGGAAGGGCAGCTTTTATAATTGAGTGTACCAGTTACTGCTTTGAACTTTTTTTCTGTTACTACATTCATGTGAAAATATGATGTGCATTTTCGCATCTTCTATGTATGCCAAAAGAATTAAAAGCCATTTCTATCGAAGTGTTTCCTTGAAATTGCAACATAAAAAATATATAAATATTAAAAACAATAAAACAAAACAAGACATTTTCTCCCAGAAATACCAGGACTCTTAGAAATACCTCACGTTTCATCTCAAGAATACTGCTTTCCACTCCTCAAGATCACACTGACTCCCATCACAATGGCCTTTTCTCCCACATACACCAGCTTTCTCCCAAATACACGACATTTTCTCCCACATACACCCGTTTTCTCCCAAAGATGGGACATATTCTCCCAGACATGCCAGCTTATTCCTTAAAAAACGGCCTTTTTTTCCCCAAAATACCAGCTTTCTCACAAACACCTGTCATTTTCCAACCAAGTCTGCTACTATCTCCCAGAAACAGCCGGTTTCCGAGAAATACCTGACGTTTGCTCTCCCAAATACTACTTGACACTCCTCCAGAGGACATTGTCTCCCCTATTTACCACGTTTTCTCCCCAAGAGACCACTTGGCACACCAAAAAGACCACCGTTGCTCTCCAGTACAAGATATTCTTTCCCACCGGTTCCCACTTTTCTCCCCCAGCTATGTCATTTCCTCCCAGAAATGCCACTTTTCCCTTGGAAATTTCACCTTCTCTTCCAAAAAGAGGAGATTTGCTCCCAGAAATACCCCTTCTCTTACAACTGCCACACGCTTTCTCCCCAAAAAGCCTCCATGACAATGCCAAATGGGACACTTGCAGCCAAGAAGAGGACACCTTCTCTCAGAAAGACCACTTTTCTCCCCAAGAGAGGAGATTTTCTCCCAATTGGATGACATTTGCTGTAAGAAAGACCTCTTTTCTTCCCTCAAGAGGACATTGTCTTTCCCACTGAGGACATTTTCTCCCAGAAGTGCCGCTACTCTTTGAAACACCTCCATTTCCTCCCAAATCTACTCCATGACACGCCTCAGGATGACACTTACTCCCCGATTTGGGGCATTTTCTCCCAGAAATACCACTTCTCTCCCAAAGGGATGGCCTTTTCCCTCTCTAGCATCTGTTTCCTCACCAATACCTGGCATTTTCTCCCAGAAACACCAGCTTTCTCACACATACATCACCTTCCTCCCCCCACATCAGACCTCTTCTCCCAGAAATACCAGGACTCTGCTGAATATTTCCCATTCCCTCCGGAACATACAGCATTACACTCCGCAAGAGGACAGTTTCTTTCAGAAATGTGGCATTTTATCGCAGATACACCATTTTTATGCCCAGTAGAGCTCCTTTTCTCCCAGAAATAGCACTGCTCTTAGGAAGAGCTCCCATTTTCTAACCAAAATGCTGCTTTACACTCCTCAAGATCACACTTACCCCCATCAAGATGGCAGTGTCACAGAAATACCAGCTTCTGCCCCCAAAATGGGACTTTGGCTCTCCAAAACAAGACATTTTCTCCCAGAAATACCAGGACTCTTAGAAATACCTCACGTTTCATCTCAAGAATACTGCTTTCCACTCCTCAAGATCACACTGACTCCCATCACAATGGCCTTTTCTCCCACATACACCAGCTTTCTCCCAAATACACGACATTTTCTCCCACATACACCCGTTTTCTCCCAAAGATGGGACATATTCTCCCAGACATGCCAGCTTATTCCTTAAAAAACGGCCTTTTTTTCCCCAAAATACCAGCTTTCTCACAAACACCTGTCATTTTCCAACCAAGTCTGCTACTATCTCCCAGAAACAGCCGGTTTCCGAGAAATACCTGACGTTTGCTCTCCCAAATACTACTTGACACTCCTCCAGAGGACATTGTCTCCCCTATTTACCACGTTTTCTCCCCAAGAGACCACTTGGCACACCAAAAAGACCACCGTTGCTCTCCAGTACAAGATATTCTTTCCCACCGGTTCCCACTTTTCTCCCCCAGCTATGTCATTTCCTCCCAGAAATGCCACTTTTCCCTTGGAAATTTCACCTTCTCTTCCAAAAAGAGGAGATTTGCTCCCAGAAATACCCCTTCTCTTACAACTGCCACACGCTTTCTCCCCAAAAAGCCTCCATGACAATGCCAAATGGGACACTTGCAGCCAAGAAGAGGACACCTTCTCTCAGAAAGACCACTTTTCTCCCCAAGAGAGGAGATTTTCTCCCAATTGGATGACATTTGCTGTAAGAAAGACCTCTTTTCTTCCCTCAAGAGGACATTGTCTTTCCCACTGAGGACATTTTCTCCCAGAAGTGCCGCTACTCTTTGAAACACCTCCATTTCCTCCCAAATCTACTCCATGACACGCCTCCGGATGACACTTACTCCCCGATTTGGGGCATTTTCTCCCAGAAATACCACTTCTCTCCCAAAGGGATGGCCTTTTCCCTCTCTAGCATCTGTTTCCTCACCAATACCTGGCATTTTCTCCCAGAAACACCAGCTTTCTCACACATACATCACCTTCCCCCCCCCACATCAGACCTCTTCTCCCAGAAATACCAGGACTCTGCTGAATATTTCCCATTCCCTCCGGAACATACAGCATTACACTCCGCAAGAGGACAGTTTCTTTCAGAAATGTGGCATTTTATCGCAGATACACCATTTTTATGCCCAGTAGAGCTCCTTTTCTCCCAGAAATAGCACTGCTCTTAGGAAGAGCTCCCATTTTCTAACCAAAATGCTGCTTTACACTCCTCAAGATCACACTTACCCCCATCAAGATGGCAGTGTCACAGAAATACCAGCTTCTGCCCCCAAAATGGGACTTTGGCTCTCCAAAACAAGACATTTTCTCCCAGAAATACCAGGACTCTTAGAAATACCTCACGTTTCATCTCAAGAATACTGCTTTCCACTCCTCAAGATCACACTGACTCCCATCACAATGGCCTTTTCTCCCACATACACCAGCTTTCTCCCAAATACACGACATTTTCTCCCACATACACCCGTTTTCTCCCAAAGATGGGACATATTCTCCCAGAAATGCCAGCTTATGCCTTAAAAAACGGCCTTTTTTTCCCCAAAATACCAGCTTTCTCACAAACACCTGTCATTTTCCAACCAAGTCTGCTACTATCTCCCAGAAACAGCCGGTTTCCGAGAAATACCTGACGTTTGCTCTCCCAAATACTACTCGACACTCCTCCAGAGGACATTGTCTCCCCTATTTACCACGTTTTCTCCCCAAGAGACCACTTGGCACACCAAAAAGACCACCGTTGCTCTCCAGTACAAGATATTCTTTCCCACCGCTTCCCACTTTTCTCCCCCAGCTATGTCATTTCCTCCCAGAAATGCCACTTTTCCCTTGGAAATTTCACCTTCTCTTCCAAAAAGAGGAGATTTGCTCCCAGAAATACCCCTTCTCTTACAACTGCCACACGCTTTCTCCCCAGAAAGCCTCCATGACAATGCCAAATGGGACACTTGCAGCCAAGAAGAGGACACCTTCTCTCAGAAAGACCACTTTTCTCCCCAAGAGAGGAGATTTTCTCCCAATTGGATGACATTTGCTGTAAGAAAGACCTGTTTTCTTCCCTCAAGAGGACATTGTCTTTCCCACTGAGGACATTTTCTCCCAGAAGTGCCGCTACTCTTTGAAACACCTCCATTTCCTCCCAAATCTACTCCATGACACGCCTCAGGATGACACTTACTCCCCGATTTGGGGCATTTTCTCCCAGAAATACCACTTCTCTCCCAAAGGGATGGCCTTTTCCCTCTCTAGCATCTGTTTCCTCACCAATACCTGGCATTTTCTCCCAGAAACACCAGCTTTCTCACACATACATCACCTTCCTCCCCCCACATCAGACCTCTTCTCCCAGAAATACCAGGACTCTGCTGAATATTTCCCATTCCCTCCGGAACATACAGCATTACACTCCGCAAGAGGACAGTTTCTTTCAGAAAAATGGCATTTTATCGCAGATACACCATTTTTATGCCCAGTAGAGCTCCTTTTCTCCCAGAAATAGCACTGCTCTTAGGAAGAGCTCCCATTTTCTAACCAAAATGCTGCTTTACACTCCTCAAGATCACACTTACCCCCATCAAGATGGCAGTGTCACAGAAATACCAGCTTCTGCCCCCAAAATGGGACTTTGGCTCTCCAAAACAAGACATTTTCTCCCAGAAATACCAGGACTCTTAGAAATACCTCACGTTTCATCTCAAGAATACTGCTTTCCACTCCTCAAGATCACACTGACTCCCATCACAATGGCCTTTTCTCCCACATACACCAGCTTTCTCCCAAATACACGACATTTTCTCCCACATACACCCGTTTTCTCCCAAAGATGGGACATATTCTCCCAGAAATGCCAGCTTATGCCTTAAAAAACGGCCTTTTTTTCCCCAAAATACCAGCTTTCTCACAAACACCTGTCATTTTCCAACCAAGTCTGCTACTATCTCCCAGAAACAGCCGGTTTCCGAGAAATACCTGACGTTTGCTCTCCCAAATACTACTTGACACTCCTCCAGAGGACATTGTCTCCCCTATTTACCACGTTTTCTCCCCAAGAGACCACTTGGCACACCAAAAAGACCACCGTTGCTCTCCAGTACAAGATATTCTTTCCCACCGCTTCCCACTTTTCTCCCCCAGCTATGTCATTTCCTCCCAGAAATGCCACTTTTCCCTTGGAAATTTCACCTTCTCTTCCAAAAAGAGGAGATTTGCTCCCAGAAATACCCCTTCTCTTACAACTGCCACACGCTTTCTCCCCAAAAAGCCTCCATGACAATGCCAAATGGGACACTTGCAGCCAAGAAGAGGACACCTTCTCTCAGAAAGACCACTTTTCTCCCCAAGAGAGGAGATTTTCTCCCAATTGGATGACATTTGCTGTAAGAAAGACCTCTTTTCTTCCCTCAAGAGGACATTGTCTTTCCCACTGAGGACATTTTCTCCCAGAAGTGCTGCTACTCTTTGAAACACCTCCATTTCCTCCCAAATCTACTCCATGACACGCCTCAGGATGACACTTACTCCCCGATTTGGGGCATTTTCTCCCAGAAATGCCACTTCTCTCCCAAAGGGATGGCCTTTTCCCTCTCTAGCATCTGTTTCCTCACCAATACCTGGCATTTTCTCCCAGAAACACCAGCTTTCTCACACATACATCACCTTCCCCCCCCCACATCAGACCTCTTCTCCCAGAAATACCAGGACTCTGCTGAATATTTCCCATTTCCTCCGGAACATACAGCATTACACTCCGCAAGAGGACAGTTTCTTTCAGAAATGTGGCATTTTATCGCAGATACACCATTTTTATGCCCAGTAGAGCTCCTTTTCTCCCAGAAATAGCACTGCTCTTAGGAAGAGCTCCCATTTTCTAACCAAAAGGCTGCTTTACACTCCTCAAGATCACACTTACCCCCATCAAGATGGCAGTGTCACAGAAATACCAGCTTCTGCCCCCAAAATGGGACTTTGGCTCTCCAAAACAAGACATTTTCTCCCAGAAATACCAGGACTCTTAGAAATACCTCACGTTTCATCTCAAGAATACTGCTTTCCACTCCTCAAGATCACACTGACTCCCATCACAATGGCCTTTTCTCCCACATACACCAGCTTTCTCCCAAATACACGACATTTTCTCCCACATACACCCGTTTTCTCCCAAAGATGGGACATATTCTCCCAGAAATGCCAGCTTATTCCTTAAAAAACGGCCTTTTTTCCCCCAAAATACCAGCTTTCTCACAAACACCTGTCATTTTCCAACCAAGTCTGCTACTATCTCCCAGAAACAGCCGGTTTCCGAGAAATACCTGACGTTTGCTCTCCCAAATACTACTTGACACTCCTCCAGAGGACATTGTCTCCCCTATTTACCACGTTTTCTCCCCAAGAGACCACTTGGCACACCAAAAAGACCACCGTTGCTCTCCAGTACAAGATATTCTTTCCCACCGCTTCCCACTTTTCTCCCCCAGCTATGTCATTTCCTCCCAGAAATGCCACTTTTCCCTTGGAAATTTCACCTTCTCTTCCAAAAAGAGGAGATTTGCTCCCAGAAATACCCCTTCTCTTACAACTGCCACACGCTTTCTCCCCAGAAAGCCTCCATGACAATGCCAAATGGGACACTTGCAGCCAAGAAGAGGACACCTTCTCTCAGAAAGACCACTTTTCTCCCCAAGAGAGGAGATTTTCTCCCAATTGGATGACATTTGCTGTAAGAAAGACCTCTTTTCTTCCCTCAAGAGGACATTGTCTTTCCCACTGAGGACATTTTCTCCCAGAAGTGCCGCTACTCTTTGAAACACCTCCATTTCCTCCCAAATCTACTCCATGACACGCCTCAGGATGACACTTACTCCCCGATTTGGGGCATTTTCTCCCAGAAATGCCACTTCTCTCCCAAAGGGATGGCCTTTTCCCTCTCTAGCATCTGTTTCCTCACCAATACCTGGCATTTTCTCCCAGAAACACCAGCTTTCTCACACATACATCACCTTCCCCCCCCCACATCAGACCTCTTCTCCCAGAAATACCAGGACTCTGCTGAATATTTCCCATTCCCTCCGGAACATACAGCATTACACTCCGCAAGAGGACAGTTTCTTTCAGAAATGTGGCATTTTATTGCAGATACACCATTTTTATGCCCAGTAGAGCTCCTTTTCTCCCAGAAATAGCACTGCTCTTAGGAAGAGCTCCCATTTTCTAACCAAAATGCTGCTTTACACTCCTCAAGATCACACTTACCCCCATCAAGATGGCAGTGTCACAGAAATACCAGCTTCTGCCCCCAAAATGGGACTTTGGCTCTCCAAAACAAGACATTTTCTCCCAGAAATACCAGGACTCTTAGAAATACCTCACGTTTCATCTCAAGAATACTGCTTTCCACTCCTCAAGATCATGCTGACTCCCATCACAATGGCCTTTTCTCCCACATACACCAGCTTTCTCCCAAATACACGACATTTTCTCCCACATACACCCGTTTTCTCCCAAAGATGGGACATATTCTCCCAGAAATGCCAGCTTATTCCTTAAAAAACGGCCTTTTATTTCCCAAAATACCAGCTTTCTCACAAACACCTGTCATTTTCCAACCAAGTCTGCTACTATCTCCCAGAAACAGCCGGTTTCCGAGAAATACCTGACGTTTGCTCTCCCAAATACTACTCGACACTCCTCCAGAGGACATTGTCTCCCCTATTTACCACGTTTTCTCCCCAAGAGACCACTTGGCACACCAAAAAGACCACCGTTGCTCTCCAGTACAAGATATTCTTTCCCACCGCTTCCCACTTTTCTCCCCCAGCTATGTCATTTCCTCCCAGAAATGCCACTTTTCCCTTGGAAATTTCACCTTCTCTTCCAAAAAGAGGAGATTTGCTCCCAGAAATACCCCTTCTCTTACAACTGCCACACGCTTTCTCCCCAAAAAGCCTCCATGACAATGCCAAATGGGACACTTGCAGCCAAGAAGAGGACACCTTCTCTCAGAAAGACCACTTTTCTCCCCAAGAGAGGAGATTTTCTCCCAATTGGATGACATTTGCTGTAAGAAAGACCTCTTTTCTTCCCTCAAGAGGACATTGTCTTTCCCACTGAGGACATTTTCTCCCAGAAGTGCCGCTACTCTTTGAAACACCTCCATTTCCTCCCAAATCTACTCCATGACACGCCTCAGGATGACACTTACTCCCCGATTTGGGGCATTTTCTCCCAGAAATGCCACTTCTTTCCCAAAGGGATGGCCTTTTCCCTCTCTAGCATCTGTTTCCTCACCAATACCTGGCATTTTCTCCCAGAAACACCAGCTTTCTCACACATACATCACCTTCCCCCCCCCACATCAGACCTCTTCTCCCAGAAATACCAGGACTCTGCTGAATATTTCCCATTTCCTCCGGAACATACAGCATTACACTCCGCAAGAGGACAGTTTCTTTCAGAAATGTGGCATTTTATCGCAGATACACCATTTTTATGCCCAGTAGAGCTCCTTTTCTCCCAGAAATAGCACTGCTCTTAGGAAGAGCTCCCATTTTCTAACCAAAATGCTGCTTTACACTCCTCAAGATCACACTTACCCCCATCAAGATGGCAGTGTCACAGAAATACCAGCTTCTGCCCCCAAAATGGGACTTTGGCTCTCCAAAACAAGACATTTTCTCCCAGAAATACCAGGACTCTTAGAAATACCTCACGTTTCATCTCAAGAATACTGCTTTCCACTCCTCAAGATCACACTGACTCCCATCACAATGGCCTTTTCTCCCACATACACCAGCTTTCTCCCAAATACACGACATTTTCTCCCACATACACCCGTTTTCTCCCAAAGATGGGACATATTCTCCCAGAAATGCCAGCTTATGCCTTAAAAAACGGCCTTTTTTTCCCCAAAATACCAGCTTTCTCACAAACACCTGTCATTTTCCAACCAAGTCTGCTACTATCTCCCAGAAACAGCCGGTTTCCGAGAAATACCTGACGTTTGCTCTCCCAAATACTACTCGACACTCCTCCAGAGGACATTGTCTCCCCTATTTACCACGTTTTCTCCCCAAGAGACCACTTGGCACACCAAAAAGAACACCGTTGCTCTCCAGTACAAGATATTCTTTCCCACCGCTTCCCACTTTTCTCCCCCAGCTATGTCATTTCCTCCCAGAAATGCCACTTTTCCCTTGGAAATTTCACCTTCTCTTCCAAAAAGAGGAGATTTGCTCCCAGAAATACCCCTTCTCTTACAACTGCCACACGCTTTCTCCCCAAAAAGCCTCCATGACAATGCCAAATGGGACACTTGCAGCCAAGAAGAGGACACCTTCTCTCAGAAAGACCACTTTTCTCCCCAAGAGAGGAGATTTTCTCCCAATTGGATGACATTTGCTGTAAGAAAGACCTCTTTTCTTCCCTCAAGAGGACATTGTCTTTCCCACTGAGGACATTTTCTCCCAGAAGTGCCGCTACTCTTTGAAACACCTCCATTTCCTCCCAAATCTACTCCATGACACGCCTCAGGATGACACTTACTCCCCGATTTGGGGCATTTTCTCCCAGAAATACCACTTCTCTCCCAAAGGGATGGCCTTTTCCCTCTCTAGCATCTGTTTCCTCACCAATACCTGGCATTTTCTCCCAGAAACACCAGCTTTCTCACACATACATCACCTTCCTCCCCCCACATCAGACCTCTTCTCCCAGAAATACCAGGACTCTGCTGAATATTTCCCATTCCCTCCGGAACATACAGCATTACACTCCGCAAGAGGACAGTTTCTTTCAGAAAAATGGCATTTTATCGCAGATACACCATTTTTATGCCCAGTAGAGCTCCTTTTCTCCCAGAAATAGCACTGCTCTTAGGAAGAGCTCCCATTTTCTAACCAAAATGCTGCTTTACACTCCTCAAGATCACACTTACCCCCATCAAGATGGCAGTGTCACAGAAATACCAGCTTCTGCCCCCAAAATGGGACTTTGGCTCTCCAAAACAAGACATTTTCTCCCAGAAATACCAGGACTCTTAGAAATACCTCACGTTTCATCTCAAGAATACTGCTTTCCACTCCTCAAGATCACACTGACTCCCATCACAATGGCCTTTTCTCCCACATACACCAGCTTTCTCCCAAATACACGACATTTTCTCCCACATACACCCGTTTTCTCCCAAAGATGGGACATATTCTCCCAGAAATGCCAGCTTATGCCTTAAAAAACGGCCTTTTTTTCCCCAAAATACCAGCTTTCTCACAAACACCTGTCATTTTCCAACCAAGTCTGCTACTATCTCCCAGAAACAGCCGGTTTCCGAGAAATACCTGACGTTTGCTCTCCCAAATACTACTTGACACTCCTCCAGAGGACATTGTCTCCCCTATTTACCACGTTTTCTCCCCAAGAGACCACTTGGCACACCAAAAAGACCACCGTTGCTCTCCAGTACAAGATATTCTTTCCCACCGCTTCCCACTTTTCTCCCCCAGCTATGTCATTTCCTCCCAGAAATGCCACTTTTCCCTTGGAAATTTCACCTTCTCTTCCAAAAAGAGGAGATTTGCTCCCAGAAATACCCCTTCTCTTACAACTGCCACACGCTTTCTCCCCAAAAAGCCTCCATGACAATGCCAAATGGGACACTTGCAGCCAAGAAGAGGACACCTTCTCTCAGAAAGACCACTTTTCTCCCCAAGAGAGGAGATTTTCTCCCAATTGGATGACATTTGCTGTAAGAAAGACCTCTTTTCTTCCCTCAAGAGGACATTGTCTTTCCCACTGAGGACATTTTCTCCCAGAAGTGCTGCTACTCTTTGAAACACCTCCATTTCCTCCCAAATCTACTCCATGACACGCCTCAGGATGACACTTACTCCCCGATTTGGGGCATTTTCTCCCAGAAATGCCACTTCTCTCCCAAAGGGATGGCCTTTTCCCTCTCTAGCATCTGTTTCCTCACCAATACCTGGCATTTTCTCCCAGAAACACCAGCTTTCTCACACATACATCACCTTCCCCCCCCCACATCAGACCTCTTCTCCCAGAAATACCAGGACTCTGCTGAATATTTCCCATTTCCTCCGGAACATACAGCATTACACTCCGCAAGAGGACAGTTTCTTTCAGAAATGTGGCATTTTATCGCAGATACACCATTTTTATGCCCAGTAGAGCTCCTTTTCTCCCAGAAATAGCACTGCTCTTAGGAAGAGCTCCCATTTTCTAACCAAAAGGCTGCTTTACACTCCTCAAGATCACACTTACCCCCATCAAGATGGCAGTGTCACAGAAATACCAGCTTCTGCCCCCAAAATGGGACTTTGGCTCTCCAAAACAAGACATTTTCTCCCAGAAATACCAGGACTCTTAGAAATACCTCACGTTTCATCTCAAGAATACTGCTTTCCACTCCTCAAGATCACACTGACTCCCATCACAATGGCCTTTTCTCCCACATACACCAGCTTTCTCCCAAATACACGACATTTTCTCCCACATACACCCGTTTTCTCCCAAAGATGGGACATATTCTCCCAGAAATGCCAGCTTATTCCTTAAAAAACGGCCTTTTTTTCCCCAAAATACCAGCTTTCTCACAAACACCTGTCATTTTCCAACCAAGTCTGCTACTATCTCCCAGAAACAGCCGGTTTCCGAGAAATACCTGACGTTTGCTCTCCCAAATACTACTTGACACTCCTCCAGAGGACATTGTCTCCCCTATTTACCACGTTTTCTCCCCAAGAGACCACTTGGCACACCAAAAAGACCACCGTTGCTCTCCAGTACAAGATATTCTTTCCCACCGCTTCCCACTTTTCTCCCCCAGCTATGTCATTTCCTCCCAGAAATGCCACTTTTCCCTTGGAAATTTCACCTTCTCTTCCAAAAAGAGGAGATTTGCTCCCAGAAATACCCCTTCTCTTACAACTGCCACACGCTTTCTCCCCAGAAAGCCTCCATGACAATGCCAAATGGGACACTTGCAGCCAAGAAGAGGACACCTTCTCTCAGAAAGACCACTTTTCTCCCCAAGAGAGGAGATTTTCTCCCAATTGGATGACATTTGCTGTAAGAAAGACCTCTTTTCTTCCCTCAAGAGGACATTGTCTTTCCCACTGAGGACATTTTCTCCCAGAAGTGCCGCTACTCTTTGAAACACCTCCATTTCCTCCCAAATCTACTCCATGACACGCCTCAGGATGACACTTACTCCCCGATTTGGGGCATTTTCTCCCAGAAATGCCACTTCTCTCCCAAAGGGATGGCCTTTTCCCTCTCTAGCATCTGTTTCCTCACCAATACCTGGCATTTTCTCCCAGAAACACCAGCTTTCTCACACATACATCACCTTCCCCCCCCCACATCAGACCTCTTCTCCCAGAAATACCAGGACTCTGCTGAATATTTCCCATTCCCTCCGGAACATACAGCATTACACTCCGCAAGAGGACAGTTTCTTTCAGAAATGTGGCATTTTATTGCAGATACACCATTTTTATGCCCAGTAGAGCTCCTTTTCTCCCAGAAATAGCACTGCTCTTAGGAAGAGCTCCCATTTTCTAACCAAAATGCTGCTTTACACTCCTCAAGATCACACTTACCCCCATCAAGATGGCAGTGTCACAGAAATACCAGCTTCTGCCCCCAAAATGGGACTTTGGCTCTCCAAAACAAGACATTTTCTCCCAGAAATACCAGGACTCTTAGAAATACCTCACGTTTCATCTCAAGAATACTGCTTTCCACTCCTCAAGATCATGCTGACTCCCATCACAATGGCCTTTTCTCCCACATACACCAGCTTTCTCCCAAATACACGACATTTTCTCCCACATACACCCGTTTTCTCCCAAAGATGGGACATATTCTCCCAGAAATGCCAGCTTATTCCTTAAAAAACGGCCTTTTATTTCCCAAAATACCAGCTTTCTCACAAACACCTGTCATTTTCCAACCAAGTCTGCTACTATCTCCCAGAAACAGCCGGTTTCCGAGAAATACCTGACGTTTGCTCTCCCAAATACTACTCGACACTCCTCCAGAGGACATTGTCTCCCCTATTTACCACGTTTTCTCCCCAAGAGACCACTTGGCACACCAAAAAGACCACCGTTGCTCTCCAGTACAAGATATTCTTTCCCACCGCTTCCCACTTTTCTCCCCCAGCTATGTCATTTCCTCCCAGAAATGCCACTTTTCCCTTGGAAATTTCACCTTCTCTTCCAAAAAGAGGAGATTTGCTCCCAGAAATACCCCTTCTCTTACAACTGCCACACGCTTTCTCCCCAAAAAGCCTCCATGACAATGCCAAATGGGACACTTGCAGCCAAGAAGAGGACACCTTCTCTCAGAAAGACCACTTTTCTCCCCAAGAGAGGAGATTTTCTCCCAATTGGATGACATTTGCTGTAAGAAAGACCTCTTTTCTTCCCTCAAGAGGACATTGTCTTTCCCACTGAGGACATTTTCTCCCAGAAGTGCCGCTACTCTTTGAAACACCTCCATTTCCTCCCAAATCTACTCCATGACACGCCTCAGGATGACACTTACTCCCCGATTTGGGGCATTTTCTCCCAGAAATGCCACTTCTTTCCCAAAGGGATGGCCTTTTCCCTCTCTAGCATCTGTTTCCTCACCAATACCTGGCATTTTCTCCCAGAAACACCAGCTTTCTCACACATACATCACCTTCCCCCCCCCACATCAGACCTCTTCTCCCAGAAATACCAGGACTCTGCTGAATATTTCCCATTTCCTCCGGAACATACAGCATTACACTCCGCAAGAGGACAGTTTCTTTCAGAAATGTGGCATTTTATCGCAGATACACCATTTTTATGCCCAGTAGAGCTCCTTTTCTCCCAGAAATAGCACTGCTCTTAGGAAGAGCTCCCATTTTCTAACCAAAAGGCTGCTTTACACTCCTCAAGATCACACTTACCCCCATCAAGATGGCAGTGTCACAGAAATACCAGCTTCTGCCCCCAAAATGGGACTTTGGCTCTCCAAAACAAGACATTTTCTCCCAGAAATACCAGGACTCTTAGAAATACCTCACGTTTCATCTCAAGAATACTGCTTTCCACTCCTCAAGATCACACTGACTCCCATCACAATGGCCTTTTCTCCCACATACACCAGCTTTCTCCCAAATACACGACATTTTCTCCCACATACACCCGTTTTCTCCCAAAGATGGGACATATTCTCCCAGAAATGCCAGCTTATTCCTTAAAAAACGGCCTTTTATTTCCCAAAATACCAGCTTTCTCACAAACACCTGTCATTTTCCAACCAAGTCTGCTACTATCTCCCAGAAACAGCCGGTTTCCGAGAAATACCTGACGTTTGCTCTCCCAAATACTACTCGACACTCCTCCAGAGGACATTGTCTCCCCTATTTACCACGTTTTCTCCCCAAGAGACCACTTGGCACACCAAAAAGACCACCGTTGCTCTCCAGTACAAGATATTCTTTCCCACCGCTTCCCACTTTTCTCCCCCAGCTATGTCATTTCCTCCCAGAAATGCCACTTTTCCCTTGGAAATTTCACCTTCTCTTCCAAAAAGAGGAGATTTGCTCCCAGAAATACCCCTTCTCTTACAACTGCCACACGCTTTCTCCCCAGAAAGCCTCCATGACAATGCCAAATGGGACACTTGCAGCCAAGAAGAGGACACCTTCTCTCAGAAAGACCACTTTTCTCCCCAAGAGAGGAGATTTTCTCCCAATTGGATGACATTTGCTGTAAGAAAGACCTCTTTTCTTCCCTCAAGAGGACATTGTCTTTCCCACTGAGGACATTTTCTCCCAGAAGTGCCGCTACTCTTTGAAACACCTCCATTTCCTCCCAAATCTACTCCATGACACGCCTCAGGATGACACTTACTCCCCGATTTGGGGCATTTTCTCCCAGAAATGCCACTTCTCTCCCAAAGGGATGGCCTTTTCCCTCTCTAGCATCTGTTTCCTCACCAATACCTGGCATTTTCTCCCAGAAACACCAGCTTTCTCACACATACATCACCTTCCCCCCCCCACATCAGACCTCTTCTCCCAGAAATACCAGGACTCTGCTGAATATTTCCCATTCCCTCCGGAACATACAGCATTACACTCCGCAAGAGGACAGTTTCTTTCAGAAATGTGGCATTTTATCGCAGATACACCATTTTTATGCCCAGTAGAGCTCCTTTTCTCCCAGAAATAGCACTGCTCTTAGGAAGAGCTCCCATTTTCTAACCAAAAGGCTGCTTTACACTCCTCAAGATCACACTTACCCCCATCAAGATGGCAGTGTCACAGAAATACCAGCTTCTGCCCCCAAAATGGGACTTTGGCTCTCCAAAACAAGACATTTTCTCCCAGAAATACCAGGACTCTTAGAAATACCTCACGTTTCATCTCAAGAATACTGCTTTCCACTCCTCAAGATCACACTGACTCCCATCACAATGGCCTTTTCTCCCACATACACCAGCTTTCTCCCAAATACACGACATTTTCTCCCACATACACCCGTTTTCTCCCAAAGATGGGACATATTCTCCCAGAAATGCCAGCTTATTCCTTAAAAAACGGCCTTTTATTTCCCAAAATACCAGCTTTCTCACAAACACCTGTCATTTTCCAACCAAGTCTGCTACTATCTCCCAGAAACAGCCGGTTTCCGAGAAATACCTGACGTTTGCTCTCCCAAATACTACTCGACACTCCTCCAGAGGACATTGTCTCCCCTATTTACCACGTTTTCTCCCCAAGAGACCACTTGGCACACCAAAAAGACCACCGTTGCTCTCCAGTACAAGATATTCTTTCCCACCGCTTCCCACTTTTCTCCCCCAGCTATGTCATTTCCTCCCAGAAATGCCACTTTTCCCTTGGAAATTTCACCTTCTCTTCCAAAAAGAGGAGATTTGCTCCCAGAAATACCCCTTCTCTTACAACTGCCACACGCTTTCTCCCCAAAAAGCCTCCATGACAATGCCAAATGGGACACTTGCAGCCAAGAAGAGGACACCTTCTCTCAGAAAGACCACTTTTCTCCCCAAGAGAGGAGATTTTCTCCCAATTGGATGACATTTGCTGTAAGAAAGACCTCTTTTCTTCCCTCAAGAGGACATTGTCTTTCCCACTGAGGACATTTTCTCCCAGAAGTGCCGCTACTCTTTGAAACACCTCCATTTCCTCCCAAATCTACTCCATGACACGCCTCCGGATGACACTTACTCCCCGATTTGGGGCATTTTCTCCCAGAAATACCACTTCTCTCCCAAAGGGATGGCCTTTTCCCTCTCTAGCATCTGTTTCCTCACCAATACCTGGCATTTTCTCCCAGAAACACCAGCTTTCTCACACATACATCACCTTCCCCCCCCCACATCAGACCTCTTCTCCCAGAAATACCAGGACTCTGCTGAATATTTCCCATTCCCTCCGGAACATACAGCATTACACTCCGCAAGAGGACAGTTTCTTTCAGAAATGTGGCATTTTATCGCAGATACACCATTTTTATGCCCAGTAGAGCTCCTTTTCTCCCAGAAATAGCACTGCTCTTAGGAAGAGCTCCCATTTTCTAACCAAAATGCTGCTTTACACTCCTCAAGATCACACTTACCCCCATCAAGATGGCAGTGTCACAGAAATACCAGCTTCTGCCCCCAAAATGGGACTTTGGCTCTCCAAAACAAGACATTTTCTCCCAGAAATACCAGGACTCTTAGAAATACCTCACGTTTCATCTCAAGAATACTGCTTTCCACTCCTCAAGATCACACTGACTCCCATCACAATGGCCTTTTCTCCCACATACACCAGCTTTCTCCCAAATACACGACATTTTCTCCCACATACACCCGTTTTCTCCCAAAGATGGGACATATTCTCCCAGAAATGCCAGCTTATTCCTTAAAAAACGGCCTTTTATTTCCCAAAATACCAGCTTTCTCACAAACACCTGTCATTTTCCAACCAAGTCTGCTACTATCTCCCAGAAACAGCCGGTTTCCGAGAAATACCTGACGTTTGCTCTCCCAAATACTACTCGACACTCCTCCAGAGGACATTGTCTCCCCTATTTACCACGTTTTCTCCCCAAGAGACCACTTGGCACACCAAAAAGACCACCGTTGCTCTCCAGTACAAGATATTCTTTCCCACCGCTTCCCACTTTTCTCCCCCAGCTATGTCATTTCCTCCCAGAAATGCCACTTTTCCCTTGGAAATTTCACCTTCTCTTCCAAAAAGAGGAGATTTGCTCCCAGAAATACCCCTTCTCTTACAACTGCCACACGCTTTCTCCCCAGAAAGCCTCCATGACAATGCCAAATGGGACACTTGCAGCCAAGAAGAGGACACCTTCTCTCAGAAAGACCACTTTTCTCCCCAAGAGAGGAGATTTTCTCCCAATTGGATGACATTTGCTGTAAGAAAGACCTCTTTTCTTCCCTCAAGAGGACATTGTCTTTCCCACTGAGGACATTTTCTCCCAGAAGTGCCGCTACTCTTTGAAACACCTCCATTTCCTCCCAAATCTACTCCATGACACGCCTCAGGATGACACTTACTCCCCGATTTGGGGCATTTTCTCCCAGAAATGCCACTTCTCTCCCAAAGGGATGGCCTTTTCCCTCTCTAGCATCTGTTTCCTCACCAATACCTGGCATTTTCTCCCAGAAACACCAGCTTTCTCACACATACATCACCTTCCCCCCCCCACATCAGACCTCTTCTCCCAGAAATACCAGGACTCTGCTGAATATTTCCCATTCCCTCCGGAACATACAGCATTACACTCCGCAAGAGGACAGTTTCTTTCAGAAATGTGGCATTTTATCGCAGATACACCATTTTTATGCCCAGTAGAGCTCCTTTTCTCCCAGAAATAGCACTGCTCTTAGGAAGAGCTCCCATTTTCTAACCAAAAGGCTGCTTTACACTCCTCAAGATCACACTTACCCCCATCAAGATGGCAGTGTCACAGAAATACCAGCTTCTGCCCCCAAAATGGGACTTTGGCTCTCCAAAACAAGACATTTTCTCCCAGAAATACCAGGACTCTTAGAAATACCTCACGTTTCATCTCAAGAATACTGCTTTCCACTCCTCAAGATCACACTGACTCCCATCACAATGGCCTTTTCTCCCACATACACCAGCTTTCTCCCAAATACACGACATTTTCTCCCACATACACCCGTTTTCTCCCAAAGATGGGACATATTCTCCCAGAAATGCCAGCTTATTCCTTAAAAAACGGCCTTTTATTTCCCAAAATACCAGCTTTCTCACAAACACCTGTCATTTTCCAACCAAGTCTGCTACTATCTCCCAGAAACAGCCGGTTTCCGAGAAATACCTGACGTTTGCTCTCCCAAATACTACTCGACACTCCTCCAGAGGACATTGTCTCCCCTATTTACCACGTTTTCTCCCCAAGAGACCACTTGGCACACCAAAAAGACCACCGTTGCTCTCCAGTACAAGATATTCTTTCCCACCGCTTCCCACTTTTCTCCCCCAGCTATGTCATTTCCTCCCAGAAATGCCACTTTTCCCTTGGAAATTTCACCTTCTCTTCCAAAAAGAGGAGATTTGCTCCCAGAAATACCCCTTCTCTTACAACTGCCACACGCTTTCTCCCCAAAAAGCCTCCATGACAATGCCAAATGGGACACTTGCAGCCAAGAAGAGGACACCTTCTCTCAGAAAGACCACTTTTCTCCCCAAGAGAGGAGATTTTCTCCCAATTGGATGACATTTGCTGTAAGAAAGACCTGTTTTCTTCCCTCAAGAGGACATTGTCTTTCCCACTGAGGACATTTTCTCCCAGAAGTGCCGCTACTCTTTGAAACACCTCCATTTCCTCCCAAATCTACTCCATGACACGCCTCCGGATGACACTTACTCCCCGATTTGGGGCATTTTCTCCCAGAAATGCCACTTCTCTCCCAAAGGGATGGCCTTTTCCCTCTCTAGCATCTGTTTCCTCACCAATACCTGGCATTTTCTCCCAGAAACACCAGCTTTCTCACACATACATCACCTTCCCCCCCCCACATCAGACCTCTTCTCCCAGAAATACCAGGACTCTGCTGAATATTTCCCATTCCCTCCGGAACATACAGCATTACACTCCGCAAGAGGACAGTTTCTTTCAGAAATGTGGCATTTTATCGCAGATACACCATTTTTATGCCCAGTAGAGCTCCTTTTCTCCCAGAAATAGCACTGCTCTTAGGAAGAGCTCCCATTTTCTAACCAAAATGCTGCTTTACACTCCTCAAGATCACACTTACCCCCATCAAGATGGCAGTGTCACAGAAATACCAGCTTCTGCCCCCAAAATGGGACTTTGGCCCTCCAAAACAAGACATTTTCTCCCAGAAATACCAGGACTCTTAGAAATACCTCACGTTTCATCTCAAGAATACTGCTTTCCACTCCTCAAGATCACACTGACTCCCATCACAATGGCCTTTTCTCCCACATACACCAGCTTTCTCCCAAATACACGACATTTTCTCCCACATACACCCGTTTTCTCCCAAAGATGGGACATATTCTCCCAGAAATGCCAGCTTATTCCTTAAAAAACGGCCTTTTATTTCCCAAAATACCAGCTTTCTCACAAACACCTGTCATTTTCCAACCAAGTCTGCTACTATCTCCCAGAAACAGCCGGTTTCCGAGAAATACCTGACGTTTGCTCTCCCAAATACTACTCGACACTCCTCCAGAGGACATTGTCTCCCCTATTTACCACGTTTTCTCCCCAAGAGACCACTTGGCACACCAAAAAGACCACCGTTGCTCTCCAGTACAAGATATTCTTTCCCACCGCTTCCCACTTTTCTCCCCCAGCTATGTCATTTCCTCCCAGAAATGCCACTTTTCCCTTGGAAATTTCACCTTCTCTTCCAAAAAGAGGAGATTTGCTCCCAGAAATACCCCTTCTCTTACAACTGCCACACGCTTTCTCCCCAAAAAGCCTCCATGACAATGCCAAATGGGACACTTGCAGCCAAGAAGAGGACACCTTCTCTCAGAAAGACCACTTTTCTCCCCAAGAGAGGAGATTTTCTCCCAATTGGATGACATTTGCTGTAAGAAAGACCTCTTTTCTTCCCTCAAGAGGACATTGTCTTTCCCACTGAGGACATTTTCTCCCAGAAGTGCCGCTACTCTTTGAAACACCTCCATTTCCTCCCAAATCTACTCCATGACACGCCTCAGGATGACACTTACTCCCCGATTTGGGGCATTTTCTCCCAGAAACACCACTTCTTTCCCAAAGGGATGGCCTTTTCCCTCTCTAGCATCTGTTTCCTCACCAATACCTGGCATTTTCTCCCAGAAACACCAGCTTTCTCACACATACATCACCTTCCCCCCCCCACATCAGACCTCTTCTCCCAGAAATACCAGGACTCTGCTGAATATTTCCCATTCCCTCCGGAACATACAGCATTACACTCCGCAAGAGGACAGTTTCTTTCAGAAATGTGGCATTTTATCGCAGATACACCATTTTTATGCCCAGTAGAGCTCCTTTTCTCCCAGAAATAGCACTGCTCTTAGGAAGAGCTCCCATTTTCTAACCAAAATGCTGCTTTACACTCCTCAAGATCACACTTACCCCCATCAAGATGGCAGTGTCACAGAAATACCAGCTTCTGCCCCCAAAATGGGACTTTGGCTCTCCAAAACAAGACATTTTCTCCCAGAAATACCAGGACTCTTAGAAATACCTCACGTTTCATCTCAAGAATACTGCTTTCCACTCCTCAAGATCACACTGACTCCCATCACAATGGCCTTTTCTCCCACATACACCAGCTTTCTCCCAAATACACGACATTTTCTCCCACATACACCCGTTTTCTCCCAAAGATGGGACATATTCTCCCAGAAATGCCAGCTTATTCCTTAAAAAACGGCCTTTTATTTCCCAAAATACCAGCTTTCTCACAAACACCTGTCATTTTCCAACCAAGTCTGCTACTATCTCCCAGAAACAGCCGGTTTCCGAGAAATACCTGACGTTTGCTCTCCCAAATACTACTCGACACTCCTCCAGAGGACATTGTCTCCCCTATTTACCACGTTTTCTCCCCAAGAGACCACTTGGCACACCAAAAAGACCACCGTTGCTCTCCAGTACAAGATATTCTTTCCCACCGCTTCCCACTTTTCTCCCCCAGCTATGTCATTTCCTCCCAGAAATGCCACTTTTCCCTTGGAAATTTCACCTTCTCTTCCAAAAAGAGGAGATTTGCTCCCAGAAATACCCCTTCTCTTACAACTGCCACACGCTTTCTCCCCAAAAAGCCTCCATGACAATGCCAAATGGGACACTTGCAGCCAAGAAGAGGACACCTTCTCTCAGAAAGACCACTTTTCTCCCCAAGAGAGGAGATTTTCTCCCAATTGGATGACATTTGCTGTAAGAAAGACCTCTTTTCTTCCCTCAAGAGGACATTGTCTTTCCCACTGAGGACATTTTCTCCCAGAAGTGCCGCTACTCTTTGAAACACCTCCATTTCCTCCCAAATCTACTCCATGACACGCCTCCGGATGACACTTACTCCCCGATTTGGGGCATTTTCTCCCAGAAATGCCACTTCTCTCCCAAAGGGATGGCCTTTTCCCTCTCTAGCATCTGTTTCCTCACCAATACCTGGCATTTTCTCCCAGAAACACCAGCTTTCTCACACATACATCACCTTCCCCCCCCCACATCAGACCTCTTCTCCCAGAAATACCAGGACTCTGCTGAATATTTCCCATTCCCTCCGGAACATACAGCATTACACTCCGCAAGAGGACAGTTTCTTTCAGAAATGTGGCATTTTATCGCAGATACACCATTTTTATGCCCAGTAGAGCTCCTTTTCTCCCAGAAATAGCACTGCTCTTAGGAAGAGCTCCCATTTTCTAACCAAAATGCTGCTTTACACTCCTCAAGATCACACTTACCCCCATCAAGATGGCAGTGTCACAGAAATACCAGCTTCTGCCCCCAAAATGGGACTTTGGCCCTCCAAAACAAGACATTTTCTCCCAGAAATACCAGGACTCTTAGAAATACCTCACGTTTCATCTCAAGAATACTGCTTTCCACTCCTCAAGATCACACTGACTCCCATCACAATGGCCTTTTCTCCCACATACACCAGCTTTCTCCCAAATACACGACATTTTCTCCCACATACACCCGTTTTCTCCCAAAGATGGGACATATTCTCCCAGAAATGCCAGCTTATTCCTTAAAAAACGGCCTTTTATTTCCCAAAATACCAGCTTTCTCACAAACACCTCTCATTTTCCAAGCAAGTCTGCTACTATCTCCCAGAAACAGCCGGTTTCCGAGAAATACCTGACGTTTGCTCTCCCAAATACTACTCGACACTCCTCCAGAGGACATTGTCTCCCCTATTTACCACGTTTTCTCCCCAAGAGACCACTTGGCACACCAAAAAGACCACCGTTGCTCTCCAGTACAAGATATTCTTTCCCACCGCTTCCCACTTTTCTCCCCCAGCTATGTCATTTCCTCCCAGAAATGCCACTTTTCCCTTGGAAATTTCACCTTCTCTTCCAAAAAGAGGAGATTTGCTCCCAGAAATACCCCTTCTCTTACAACTGCCACACGCTTTCTCCCCAAAAAGCCTCCATGACAATGCCAAATGGGACACTTGCAGCCAAGAAGAGGACACCTTCTCTCAGAAAGACCACTTTTCTCCCCAAGAGAGGAGATTTTCTCCCAATTGGATGACATTTGCTGTAAGAAAGACCTCTTTTCTTCCCTCAAGAGGACATTGTCTTTCCCACTGAGGACATTTTCTCCCAGAAGTGCCGCTACTCTTTGAAACACCTCCATTTCCTCCCAAATCTACTCCATGACACGCCTCAGGATGACACTTACTCCCCGATTTGGGGCATTTTCTCCCAGAAACACCACTTCTTTCCCAAAGGGATGGCCTTTTCCCTCTCTAGCATCTGTTTCCTCACCAATACCTGGCATTTTCTCCCAGAAACACCAGCTTTCTCACACATACATCACCTTCCCCCCCACATCAGACCTCTTCTCCCAGAAATACCAGGACTCTGCTGAATATTTCCCATTCCCTCCGGAACATACAGCATTACACTCCGCAAGAGGACAGTTTCTTTCAGAAATGTGGCATTTTATCGCAGATACACCATTTTTATGCCCAGTAGAGCTCCTTTTCTCCCAGAAATAGCACTGCTCTTAGGAAGAGCTCCCATTTTCTAACCAAAATGCTGCTTTACACTCCTCAAGATCACACTTACCCCCATCAAGATGGCAGTGTCACAGAAATACCAGCTTCTGCCCCCAAAATGGGACTTTGGCTCTCCAAAACAAGACATTTTCTCCCAGAAATACCAGGACTCTTAGAAATACCTCACGTTTCATCTCAAGAATACTGCTTTCCACTCCTCAAGATCACACTGACTCCCATCACAATGGCCTTTTCTCCCACATACACCAGCTTTCTCCCAAATACACGACATTTTCTCCCACATACACCCGTTTTCTCCCAAAGATGGGACATATTCTCCCAGAAATGCCAGCTTATTCCTTAAAAAACGGCCTTTTTTTCCCCAAAATACCAGCTTTCTCACAAACACCTGTCATTTTCCAACCAAGTCTGCTACTATCTCCCAGAAACAGCCGGTTTCCGAGAAATACCTGACGTTTGCTCTCCCAAATACTACTCGACACTCCTCCAGAGGACATTGTCTCCCCTATTTACCACGTTTTCTCCCCAAGAGACCACTTGGCACACCAAAAAGACCACCGTTGCTCTCCAGTACAAGATATTCTTTCCCACCGCTTCCCACTTTTCTCCCCCAGCTATGTCATTTCCTCCCAGAAATGCCACTTTTCCCTTGGAAATTTCACCTTCTCTTCCAAAAAGAGGAGATTTGCTCCCAGAAATACCCCTTCTCTTACAACTGCCACACGCTTTCTCCCCAGAAAGCCTCCATGACAATGCCAAATGGGACACTTGCAGCCAAGAAGAGGACACCTTCTCTCAGAAAGACCACTTTTCTCCCCAAGAGAGGAGATTTTCTCCCAATTGGATGACATTTGCTGTAAGAAAGACCTGTTTTCTTCCCTCAAGAGGACATTGTCTTTCCCACTGAGGACATTTTCTCCCAGAAGTGCCGCTACTCTTTGAAACACCTCCATTTCCTCCCAAATCTACTCCATGACACGCCTCAGGATGACACTTACTCCCCGATTTGGGGCATTTTCTCCCAGAAATGCCACTTCTCTCCCAAAGGGATGGCCTTTTCCCTCTCTAGCATCTGTTTCCTCACCAATACCTGGCATTTTCTCCCAGAAACACCAGCTTTCTCACACATACATCACCTTCCTCCCCCCACATCAGACCTCTTCTCCCAGAAATACCAGGACTCTGCTGAATATTTCCCATTCCCTCCGGAACATACAGCATTACACTCCGCAAGAGGACAGTTTCTTTCAGAAATGTGGCATTTTATTGCAGATACACCATTTTTATGCCCAGTAGAGCTCCTTTTCTCCCAGAAATAGCACTGCTCTTAGGAAGAGCTCCCATTTTCTAACCAAAATGCTGCTTTACACTCCTCAAGATCACACTTACCCCCATCAAGATGGCAGTTTCACAGAAATACCAGCTTCTGCCCCCAAAATGGGACTTTGGCTCTCCAAAACAAGACATTTTCTCCCAGAAATACCAGGACTCTTAGAAATACCTCACGTTTCATCTCAAGAATACTGCTTTCCACTCCTCAAGATCACACTGACTCCCATCACAATGGCCTTTTCTCCCACATACACCAGCTTTCTCCCAAATACACGACATTTTCTCCCACATACACCCGTTTTCTCCCAAAGATGGGACATATTCTCCCAGAAATGCCAGCTTATTCCTTAAAAAACGGCCTTTTTTTCCCCAAAATACCAGCTTTCTCACAAACACCTGTCATTTTCCAACCAAGTCTGCTACTATCTCCCAGAAACAGCCGGTTTCCGAGAAATACCTGACGTTTGCTCTCCCAAATACGACTTGACACTCCTCCAGAGGACATTGTCTCCCCTATTTACCACGTTTTCTCCCCAAGAGACCACTTGGCACACCAAAAAGACCACCGTTGCTCTCCAGTACAAGATATTCTTTCCCACCGCTTCCCACTTTTCTCCCCCAGCTATGTCATTTCCTCCCAGAAATGCCACTTTTCCCTTGGAAATTTCACCTTCTCTTCCAAAAAGAGGAGATTTGCTCCCAGAAATACCCCTTCTCTTACAACTGCCACACGCTTTCTCCCCAGAAAGCCTCCATGACAATGCCAAATGGGACACTTGCAGCCAAGAAGAGGACACCTTCTCTCAGAAAGACCACTTTTCTCCCCAAGAGAGGAGATTTTCTCCCAATTGGATGACATTTGCTGTAAGAAAGACCTCTTTTCTTCCCTCAAGAGGACATTGTCTTTCCCACTGAGGACATTTTCTCCCAGAAGTGCCGCTACTCTTTGAAACACCTCCATTTCCTCCCAAATCTACTCCATGACACGCCTCAGGATGACACTTACTCCCCGATTTGGGGCATTTTCTCCCAGAAATGCCACTTCTCTCCCAAAGGGATGGCCTTTTCCCTCTCTAGCATCTGTTTCCTCACCAATACCTGGCATTTTCTCCCAGAAACACCAGCTTTCTCACACATACATCACCTTCCTCCCCCCACATCAGACCTCTTCTCCCAGAAATACCAGGACTCTGCTGAATATTTCCCATTCCCTCCGGAACATACAGCATTACACTCCGCAAGAGGACAGTTTCTTTCAGAAATGTGGCATTTTATTGCAGATACACCATTTTTATGCCCAGTAGAGCTCCTTTTCTCCCAGAAATAGCACTGCTCTTAGGAAGAGCTCCCATTTTCTAACCAAAAGGCTGCTTTACACTCCTCAAGATCACACTTACCCCCATCAAGATGGCAGTGTCACAGAAATACCAGCTTCTGCCCCCAAAATGGGACTTTGGCTCTCCAAAACAAGACATTTTCTCCCAGAAATACCAGGACTCTTAGAAATACCTCACGTTTCATCTCAAGAATACTGCTTTCCACTCCTCAAGATCACGCTGACTCCCATCACAATGGCCTTTTCTCCCACATACACCAGCTTTCTCCCAAATACACGACATTTTCTCCCACATACACCCGTTTTCTCCCAAAGATGGGACATATTCTCCCAGAAATGCCAGCTTATTCCTTAAAAAACGGCCTTTTTTTCCCCAAAATACCAGCTTTCTCACAAACACCTGTCATTTTCCAACCAAGTCTGCTACTATCTCCCAGAAACAGCCGGTTTCCGAGAAATACCTGACGTTTGCTCTCCCAAATACTACTCGACACTCCTCCAGAGGACATTGTCTCCCCTATTTACCACGTTTTCTCCCCAAGAGACCACTTGGCACACCAAAAAGACCACCGTTGCTCTCCAGTACAAGATATTCTTTCCCACCGCTTCCCACTTTTCTCCCCCAGCTATGTCATTTCCTCCCAGAAATGCCACTTTTCCCTTGGAAATTTCACCTTCTCTTCCAAAAAGAGGAGATTTGCTCCCAGAAATACCCCTTCTCTTACAACTGCCACACGCTTTCTCCCCAAAAAGCCTCCATGACAATGCCAAATGGGACACTTGCAGCCAAGAAGAGGACACCTTCTCTCAGAAAGACCACTTTTCTCCCCAAGAGAGGAGATTTTCTCCCAATTGGATGACATTTGCTGTAAGAAAGACCTCTTTGCTTCCCTCAAGAGGACATTGTCTTTCCCACTGAGGACATTTTCTCCCAGAAGTGCCGCTACTCTTTGAAACACCTCCATTTCCTCCCAAATCTACTCCATGACACGCCTCAGGATGACACTTACTCCCCGATTTGGGGCATTTTCTCCCAGAAATGCCACTTCTCTCCCAAAGGGATGGCCTTTTCCCTCTCTAGCATCTGTTTCCTCACCAATACCTGGCATTTTCTCCCAGAAACACCAGCTTTCTCACACATACATCACCTTCCTCCCCCCACATCAGACCTCTTCTCCCAGAAATACCAGGACTCTGCTGAATATTTCCCATTCCCTCCGGAACATACAGCATTACACTCCGCAAGAGGACAGTTTCTTTCAGAAATGTGGCATTTTATTGCAGATACACCATTTTTATGCCCAGTAGAGCTCCTTTTCTCCCAGAAATAGCACTGCTCTTAGGAAGAGCTCCCATTTTCTAACCAAAATGCTGCTTTACACTCCTCAAGATCACACTTACCCCCATCAAGATGGCAGTGTCACAGAAATACCAGCTTCTGCCCCCAAAATGGGACTTTGGCTCTCCAAAACAAGACATTTTCTCCCAGAAATACCAGGACTCTTAGAAATACCTCACGTTTCATCTCAAGAATACTGCTTTCCACTCCTCAAGATCACGCTGACTCCCATCACAATGGCCTTTTCTCCCACATACACCAGCTTTCTCCCAAATACACGACATTTTCTCCCACATACACCCGTTTTCTCCCAAAGATGGGACATATTCTCCCAGAAATGCCAGCTTATTCCTTAAAAAACGGCCTTTTTTTCCCCAAAATACCAGCTTTCTCACAAACACCTGTCATTTTCCAACCAAGTCTGCTACTATCTCCCAGAAACAGCCGGTTTCCGAGAAATACCTGACGTTTGCTCTCCCAAATACTACTCGACACTCCTCCAGAGGACATTGTCTCCCCTATTTACCACGTTTTCTCCCCAAGAGACCACTTGGCACACCAAAAAGACCACCGTTGCTCTCCAGTACAAGATATTCTTTCCCACCGCTTCCCACTTTTCTCCCCCAGCTATGTCATTTCCTCCCAGAAATGCCACTTTTCCCTTGGAAATTTCACCTTCTCTTCCAAAAAGAGGAGATTTGCTCCCAGAAATACCCCTTCTCTTACAACTGCCACACGCTTTCTCCCCAAAAAGCCTCCATGACAATGCCAAATGGGACACTTGCAGCCAAGAAGAGGACACCTTCTCTCAGAAAGACCACTTTTCTCCCCAAGAGAGGAGATTTTCTCCCAATTGGATGACATTTGCTGTAAGAAAGACCTCTTTTCTTCCCTCAAGAGGACATTGTCTTTCCCACTGAGGACATTTTCTCCCAGAAGTGCCGCTACTCTTTGAAACACCTCCATTTCCTCCCAAATCTACTCCATGACACGCCTCAGGATGACACTTACTCCCCGATTTGGGGCATTTTCTCCCAGAAATACCACTTCTCTCCCAAAGGGATGGCCTTTTCCCTCTCTAGCATCTGTTTCCTCACCAATACCTGGCATTTTCTCCCAGAAACACCAGCTTTCTCACACATACATCACCTTCCCCCCCCCACATCAGACCTCTTCTCCCAGAAATACCAGGACTCTGCTGAATATTTCCCATTCCCTCCGGAACATACAGCATTACACTCCGCAAGAGGACAGTTTCTTTCAGAAATGTGGCATTTTATCGCAGATACACCATTTTTATGCCCAGTAGAGCACCTTTTCTCCCAGAAATAGCACTGCTCTTAGGAAGAGCTCCCATTTTCTAACCAAAAGGCTGCTTTACACTCCTCAAGATCACACTTACCCCCATCAAGATGGCAGTGTCACAGAAATACCAGCTTCTGCCCCCAAAATGGGACTTTGGCTCTCCAAAACAAGACATTTTCTCCCAGAAATACCAGGACTCTTAGAAATACCTCACGTTTCATCTCAAGAATACTGCTTTCCACTCCTCAAGATCACGCTGACTCCCATCACAATGGCCTTTTCTCCCACATACACCAGCTTTCTCCCAAATACACAACATTTTCTCCCACATACACCCGTTTTCTCCCAAAGATGGGACATATTCTCCCAGAAATGCCAGCTTATTCCTTAAAAAACGGCCTTTTTTTCCCCAAAATACCAGCTTTCTCACAAACACCTGTCATTTTCCAACCAAGTCTGCTACTATCTCCCAGAAACAGCCGGTTTCCGAGAAATACCTGACGTTTGCTCTCCCAAATACTACTTGACACTCCTCCAGAGGACATTGTCTCCCCTATTTACCACGTTTTCTCCCCAAGAGACCACTTGGCACACCAAAAAGACCACCGTTGCTCTCCAGTACAAGATATTCTTTCCCACCGCTTCCCACTTTTCTCCCCCAGCTATGTCATTTCCTCCCAGAAATGCCACTTTTCCCTTGGAAATTTCACCTTCTCTTCCAAAAAGAGGAGATTTGCTCCCAGAAATACCCCTTCTCTTACAACTGCCACACGCTTTCTCCCCAAAAAGCCTCCATGACAATGCCAAATGGGACACTTGCAGCCAAGAAGAGGACACCTTCTCTCAGAAAGACCACTTTTCTCCCCAAGAGAGGAGATTTTCTCCCAATTGGATGACATTTGCTGTAAGAAAGACCTCTTTTCTTCCCTCAAGAGGACATTGTCTTTCCCACTGAGGACATTTTCTCCCAGAAGTGCCGCTACTCTGTGAAACACCTCCATTTCCTCCCAAATCTACTCCATGACACGCCTCAGGATGACACTTACTCCCCGATTTGGGGCATTTTCTCCCAGAAATACCACTTCTCTCCCAAAGGGATGGCCTTTTCCCTCTCTAGCATCTGTTTCCTCACCAATACCTGGCATTTTCTCCCAGAAACACCAGCTTTCTCACACATACATCACCTTCCCCCCCCCACATCAGACCTCTTCTCCCAGAAATACCAGGACTCTGCTGAATATTTCCCATTCCCTCCGGAACATACAGCATTACACTCCGCAAGAGGACAGTTTCTTTCAGAAATGTGGCATTTTATCGCAGATACACCATTTTTATGCCCAGTAGAGCTCCTTTTCTCCCAGAAATAGCACTGCTCTTAGGAAGAGCTCCCATTTTCTAACCAAAAGGCTGCTTTACACTCCTCAAGATCACACTTACCCCCATCAAGATGGCAGTGTCACAGAAATACCAGCTTCTGCCCCCAAAATGGGACTTTGGCTCTCCAAAACAAGACATTTTCTCCCAGAAATACCAGGACTCTTAGAAATACCTCACGTTTCATCTCAAGAATACTGCTTTCCACTCCTCAAGATCACGCTGACTCCCATCACAATGGCCTTTTCTCCCACATACACCAGCTTTCTCCCAAATACACGACATTTTCTCCCACATACACCCGTCTTCTCCCAAAGATGGGACATATTCTCCCAGAAATGCCAGCTTATTCCTTAAAAAACGGCCTTTTTTTCCCCAAAATACCAGCTTTCTCACAAACACCTGTCATTTTCCAACCAAGTCTGCTACTATCTCCCAGAAACAGCCGGTTTCCGAGAAATACCTGACGTTTGCTCTCCCAAATACTACTCGACACTCCTCCAGAGGACATTGTCTCCCCTATTTACCACGTTTTCTCCCCAAGAGACCACTTGGCACACCAAAAAGACCACCGTTGCTCTCCAGTACAAGATATTCTTTCCCACCGCTTCCCACTTTTCTCCCCCAGCTATGTCATTTCCTCCCAGAAATGCCACTTTTCCCTTGGAAATTTCACCTTCTCTTCCAAAAAGAGGAGATTTGCTCCCAGAAATACCCCTTCTCTTACAACTGCCACACGCTTTCTCCCCAAAAAGCCTCCATGACAATGCCAAATGGGACACTTGCAGCCAAGAAGAGGACACCTTCTCTCAGAAAGACCACTTTTCTCCCCAAGAGAGGAGATTTTCTCCCAATTGGATGACATTTGCTGTAAGAAAGACCTGTTTTCTTCCCTCAAGAGGACATTGTCTTTCCCACTGAGGACATTTTCTCCCAGAAGTGCCGCTACTCTTTGAAACACCTCCATTTCCTCCCAAATCTACTCCATGACACGCCTCAGGATGACACTTACTCCCCGATTTGGGGCATTTTCTCCCAGAAATACCACTTCTCTCCCAAAGGGATGGCCTTTTCCCTCTCTAGCATCTGTTTCCTCACCAATACCTGGCATTTTCTCCCAGAAACACCAGCTTTCTCACACATACATCACCTTCCCCCCCCCACATCAGACCTCTTCTCCCAGAAATACCAGGACTCTGCTGAATATTTCCCATTCCCTCCGGAACATACAGCATTACACTCCGCAAGAGGACAGTTTCTTTCAGAAATGTGGCATTTTATCGCAGATACACCATTTTTATGCCCAGTAGAGCTCCTTTTCTCCCAGAAATAGCACTGCTCTTAGGAAGAGCTCCCATTTTCTAACCAAAAGGCTGCTTTACACTCCTCAAGATCACACTTACCCCCATCAAGATGGCAGTGTCACAGAAATACCAGCTTCTGCCCCCAAAATGGGACTTTGGCTCTCCAAAACAAGACATTTTCTCCCAGAAATACCAGGACTCTTAGAAATACCTCACGTTTCATCTCAAGAATACTGCTTTCCACTCCTCAAGATCACGCTGACTCCCATCACAATGGCCTTTTCTCCCACATACACCAGCTTTCTCCCAAATACACGACATTTTCTCCCACATACACCCGTCTTCTCCCAAAGATGGGACATATTCTCCCAGAAATGCCAGCTTATGCCTTAAAAAACGGCCTTTTTTTCCCCAAAATACCAGCTTTCTCACAAACACCTGTCATTTTCCAACCAAGTCTGCTACTATCTCCCAGAAACAGCCGGTTTCCGAGAAATACCTGACGTTTGCTCTCCCAAATACTACTCGACACTCCTCCAGAGGACATTGTCTCCCCTATTTACCACGTTTTCTCCCCAAGAGACCACTTGGCACACCAAAAAGACCACCGTTGCTCTCCAGTACAAGATATTCTTTCCCACCGCTTCCCACTTTTCTCCCCCAGCTATGTCATTTCCTCCCAGAAATGCCACTTTTCCCTTGGAAATTTCACCTTCTCTTCCAAAAAGAGGAGATTTGCTCCCAGAAATACCCCTTCTCTTACAACTGCCACACGCTTTCTCCCCAAAAAGCCTCCATGACAATGCCAAATGGGACACTTGCAGCCAAGAAGAGGACACCTTCTCTCAGAAAGACCACTTTTCTCCCCAAGAGAGGAGATTTTCTCCCAATTGGATGACATTTGCTGTAAGAAAGACCTGTTTTCTTCCCTCAAGAGGACATTGTCTTTCCCACTGAGGACATTTTCTCCCAGAAGTGCCGCTACTCTTTGAAACACCTCCATTTCCTCCCAAATCTACTCCATGACACGCCTCAGGATGACACTTACTCCCCGATTTGGGGCATTTTCTCCCAGAAATACCACTTCTCTCCCAAAGGGATGGCCTTTTCCCTCTCTAGCATCTGTTTCCTCACCAATACCTGGCATTTTCTCCCAGAAACACCAGCTTTCTCACACATACATCACCTTCCCCCCCCCACATCAGACCTCTTCTCCCAGAAATACCAGGACTCTGCTGAATATTTCCCATTCCCTCCGGAACATACAGCATTACACTCCGCAAGAGGACAGTTTCTTTCAGAAATGTGGCATTTTATCGCAGATACACCATTTTTATGCCCAGTAGAGCTCCTTTTCTCCCAGAAATAGCACTGCTCTTAGGAAGAGCTCCCATTTTCTAACCAAAAGGCTGCTTTACACTCCTCAAGATCACACTTACCCCCATCAAGATGGCAGTGTCACAGAAATACCAGCTTCTGCCCCCAAAATGGGACTTTGGCTCTCCAAAACAAGACATTTTCTCCCAGAAATACCAGGACTCTTAGAAATACCTCACGTTTCATCTCAAGAATACTGCTTTCCACTCCTCAAGATCACGCTGACTCCCATCACAATGGCCTTTTCTCCCACATACACCAGCTTTCTCCCAAATACACGACATTTTCTCCCACATACACCCGTCTTCTCCCAAAGATGGGACATATTCTCCCAGAAATGCCAGCTTATGCCTTAAAAAACGGCCTTTTTTTCCCCAAAATACCAGCTTTCTCACAAACACCTGTCATTTTCCAACCAAGTCTGCTACTATCTCCCAGAAACAGCCGGTTTCCGAGAAATACCTGACGTTTGCTCTCCCAAATACTACTCGACACTCCTCCAGAGGACATTGTCTCCCCTATTTACCACGTTTTCTCCCCAAGAGACCACTTGGCACACCAAAAAGACCACCGTTGCTCTCCAGTACAAGATATTCTTTCCCACCGCTTCCCACTTTTCTCCCCCAGCTATGTCATTTCCTCCCAGAAATGCCACTTTTCCCTTGGAAATTTCACCTTCTCTTCCAAAAAGAGGAGATTTGCTCCCAGAAATACCCCTTCTCTTACAACTGCCACACGCTTTCTCCCCAAAAAGCCTCCATGACAATGCCAAATGGGACACTTGCAGCCAAGAAGAGGACACCTTCTCTCAGAAAGACCACTTTTCTCCCCAAGAGAGGAGATTTTCTCCCAATTGGATGACATTTGCTGTAAGAAAGACCTCTTTTCTTCCCTCAAGAGGACATTGTCTTTCCCACTGAGGACATTTTCTCCCAGAAGTGCCGCTACTCTTTGAAACACCTCCATTTCCTCCCAAATCTACTCCATGACACGCCTCCGGATGACACTTACTCCCCGATTTGGGGCATTTTCTCCCAGAAATACCACTTCTCTCCCAAAGGGATGGCCTTTTCCCTCTCTAGCATCAGTTTCCTCACCAATACCTGGCATTTTCTCCCAGAAACACCAGCTTTCTCACACATACATCACCTTCCCCCCCCCACATCAGACCTCTTCTCCCAGAAATACCAGGACTCTGCTGAATATTTCCCATTTCCTCCGGAACATACAGCATTTCACTCCGCAAGAGGACAGTTTCTTTCAGAAATGTGGCATTTTATCGCAGATACACCATTTTTATGCCCAGTAGAGCTCCTTTTCTCCCAGAAATAGCACTGCTCTTAGGAAGAGCTCCCATTTTCTAACCAAAAGGCTGCTTTACACTCCTCAAGATCACACTTACCCCCATCAAGATGGCAGTGTCACAGAAATACCAGCTTCTGCCCCCAAAATGGGACTTTGGCTCTCCAAAACAAGACATTTTCTCCCAGAAATACCAGGACTCTTAGAAATACCTCACGTTTCATCTCAAGAATACTGCTTTCCACTCCTCAAGATCACGCTGACTCCCATCACAATGGCCTTTTCTCCCACATACACCAGCTTTCTCCCAAATACACGACATTTTCTCCCACATACACCCGTCTTCTCCCAAAGATGGGACATATTCTCCCAGAAATGCCAGCTTATGCCTTAAAAAACGGCCTTTTTTTCCCCAAAATACCAGCTTTCTCACAAACACCTGTCATTTTCCAACCAAGTCTGCTACTATCTCCCAGAAACAGCCGGTTTCCGAGAAATACCTGACGTTTGCTCTCCCAAATACTACTCGACACTCCTCCAGAGGACATTGTCTCCCCTATTTACCACGTTTTCTCCCCAAGAGACCACTTGGCACACCAAAAAGACCACCGTTGCTCTCCAGTACAAGATATTCTTTCCCACCGCTTCCCACTTTTCTCCCCCAGCTATGTCATTTCCTCCCAGAAATGCCACTTTTCCCTTGGAAATTTCACCTTCTCTTCCAAAAAGAGGAGATTTGCTCCCAGAAATACCCCTTCTCTTACAACTGCCACACGCTTTCTCCCCAAAAAGCCTCCATGACAATGCCAAATGGGACACTTGCAGCCAAGAAGAGGACACCTTCTCTCAGAAAGACCACTTTTCTCCCCAAGAGAGGAGATTTTCTCCCAATTGGATGACATTTGCTGTAAGAAAGACCTCTTTTCTTCCCTCAAGAGGACATTGTCTTTCCCACTGAGGACATTTTCTCCCAGAAGTGCCGCTACTCTTTGAAACACCTCCATTTCCTCCCAAATCTACTCCATGACACGCCTCCGGATGACACTTACTCCCCGATTTGGGGCATTTTCTCCCAGAAATACCACTTCTCTCCCAAAGGGATGGCCTTTTCCCTCTCTAGCATCTGTTTCCTCACCAATACCTGGCATTTTCTCCCAGAAACACCAGCTTTCTCACACATACATCACCTTCCCCCCCCCACATCAGACCTCTTCTCCCAGAAATACCAGGACTCTGCTGAATATTTCCCATTCCCTCCGGAACATACAGCATTACACTCCGCAAGAGGACAGTTTCTTTCAGAAATGTGGCATTTTATCGCAGATACACCATTTTTATGCCCAGTAGAGCTCCTTTTCTCCCAGAAATAGCACTGCTCTTAGGAAGAGCTCCCATTTTCTAACCAAAAGGCTGCTTTACACTCCTCAAGATCACACTTACCCCCATCAAGATGGCAGTGTCACAGAAATACCAGCTTCTGCCCCCAAAATGGGACTTTGGCTCTCCAAAACAAGACATTTTCTCCCAGAAATACCAGGACTCTTAGAAATACCTCACGTTTCATCTCAAGAATACTGCTTTCCACTCCTCAAGATCACGCTGACTCCCATCACAATGGCCTTTTCTCCCACATACACCAGCTTTCTCCCAAATACACGACATTTTCTCCCACATACACCCGTCTTCTCCCAAAGATGGGACATATTCTCCCAGAAATGCCAGCTTATGCCTTAAAAAACGGCCTTTTTTTCCCCAAAATACCAGCTTTCTCACAAACACCTGTCATTTTCCAACCAAGTCTGCTACTATCTCCCAGAAACAGCCGGTTTCCGAGAAATACCTGACGTTTGCTCTCCCAAATACTACTCGACACTCCTCCAGAGGACATTGTCTCCCCTATTTACCACGTTTTCTCCCCAAGAGACCACTTGGCACACCAAAAAGACCACCGTTGCTCTCCAGTACAAGATATTCTTTCCCACCGCTTCCCACTTTTCTCCCCCAGCTATGTCATTTCCTCCCAGAAATGCCACTTTTCCCTTGGAAATTTCACCTTCTCTTCCAAAAAGAGGAGATTTGCTCCCAGAAATACCCCTTCTCTTACAACTGCCACACGCTTTCTCCCCAAAAAGCCTCCATGACAATGCCAAATGGGACACTTGCAGCCAAGAAGAGGACACCTTCTCTCAGAAAGACCACTTTTCTCCCCAAGAGAGGAGATTTTCTCCCAATTGGATGACATTTGCTGTAAGAAAGACCTCTTTTCTTCCCTCAAGAGGACATTGTCTTTCCCACTGAGGACATTTTCTCCCAGAAGTGCCGCTACTCTTTGAAACACCTCCATTTCCTCCCAAATCTACTCCATGACACGCCTCCGGATGACACTTACTCCCCGATTTGGGGCATTTTCTCCCAGAAATACCACTTCTCTCCCAAAGGGATGGCCTTTTCCCTCTCTAGCATCTGTTTCCTCACCAATACCTGGCATTTTCTCCCAGAAACACCAGCTTTCTCACACATACATCACCTTCCCCCCCCCACATCAGACCTCTTCTCCCAGAAATACCAGGACTCTGCTGAATATTTCCCATTCCCTCCGGAACATACAGCATTACACTCCGCAAGAGGACAGTTTCTTTCAGAAATGTGGCATTTTATCGCAGATACACCATTTTTATGCCCAGTAGAGCTCCTTTTCTCCCAGAAATAGCACTGCTCTTAGGAAGAGCTCCCATTTTCTAACCAAAAGGCTGCTTTACACTCCTCAAGATCACACTTACCCCCATCAAGATGGCAGTGTCACAGAAATACCAGCTTCTGCCCCCAAAATGGGACTTTGGCTCTCCAAAACAAGACATTTTCTCCCAGAAATACCAGGACTCTTAGAAATACCTCACGTTTCATCTCAAGAATACTGCTTTCCACTCCTCAAGATCACGCTGACTCCCATCACAATGGCCTTTTCTCCCACATACACCAGCTTTCTCCCAAATACACGACATTTTCTCCCACATACACCCGTCTTCTCCCAAAGATGGGACATATTCTCCCAGAAATGCCAGCTTATGCCTTAAAAAACGGCCTTTTTTTCCCCAAAATACCAGCTTTCTCACAAACACCTGTCATTTTCCAACCAAGTCTGCTACTATCTCCCAGAAACAGCCGGTTTCCGAGAAATACCTGACGTTTGCTCTCCCAAATACTACTCGACACTCCTCCAGAGGACATTGTCTCCCCTATTTACCACGTTTTCTCCCCAAGAGACCACTTGGCACACCAAAAAGACCACCGTTGCTCTCCAGTACAAGATATTCTTTCCCACCGCTTCCCACTTTTCTCCCCCAGCTATGTCATTTCCTCCCAGAAATGCCACTTTTCCCTTGGAAATTTCACCTTCTCTTCCAAAAAGAGGAGATTTGCTCCCAGAAATACCCCTTCTCTTACAACTGCCACACGCTTTCTCCCCAAAAAGCCTCCATGACAATGCCAAATGGGACACTTGCAGCCAAGAAGAGGACACCTTCTCTCAGAAAGACCACTTTTCTCCCCAAGAGAGGAGATTTTCTCCCAATTGGATGACATTTGCTGTAAGAAAGACCTCTTTTCTTCCCTCAAGAGGACATTGTCTTTCCCACTGAGGACATTTTCTCCCAGAAGTGCCGCTACTCTTTGAAACACCTCCATTTCCTCCCAAATCTACTCCATGACACGCCTCCGGATGACACTTACTCCCCGATTTGGGGCATTTTCTCCCAGAAATACCACTTCTCTCCCAAAGGGATGGCCTTTTCCCTCTCTAGCATCAGTTTCCTCACCAATACCTGGCATTTTCTCCCAGAAACACCAGCTTTCTCACACATACATCACCTTCCCCCCCCCACATCAGACCTCTTCTCCCAGAAATACCAGGACTCTGCTGAATATTTCCCATTTCCTCCGGAACATACAGCATTTCACTCCGCAAGAGGACAGTTTCTTTCAGAAATGTGGCATTTTATCGCAGATACACCATTTTTATGCCCAGTAGAGCTCCTTTTCTCCCAGAAATAGCACTGCTCTTAGGAAGAGCTCCCATTTTCTAACCAAAAGGCTGCTTTACACTCCTCAAGATCACACTTACCCCCATCAAGATGGCAGTGTCACAGAAATACCAGCTTCTGCCCCCAAAATGGGACTTTGGCTCTCCAAAACAAGACATTTTCTCCCAGAAATACCAGGACTCTTAGAAATACCTCACGTTTCATCTCAAGAATACTGCTTTCCACTCCTCAAGATCACACTGACTCCCATCACAATGGCCTTTTCTCCCACATACACCAGCTTTCTCCCAAATACACGACATTTTCTCCCACATACACCCGTCTTCTCCCAAAGATGGGACATATTCTCCCAGAAATGCCAGCTTATGCCTTAAAAAACGGCCTTTTTTTCCCCAAAATACCAGCTTTCTCACAAACACCTGTCATTTTCCAACCAAGTCTGCTACTATCTCCCAGAAACAGCCGGTTTCCGAGAAATACCTGACGTTTGCTCTCCCAAATACTACTCGACACTCCTCCAGAGGACATTGTCTCCCCTATTTACCACGTTTTCTCCCCAAGAGACCACTTGGCACACCAAAAAGACCACCGTTGCTCTCCAGTACAAGATATTCTTTCCCACCGCTTCCCACTTTTCTCCCCCAGCTATGTCATTTCCTCCCAGAAATGCCACTTTTCCCTTGGAAATTTCACCTTCTCTTCCAAAAAGAGGAGATTTGCTCCCAGAAATACCCCTTCTCTTACAACTGCCACACGCTTTCTCCCCAAAAAGCCTCCATGACAATGCCAAATGGGACACTTGCAGCCAAGAAGAGGACACCTTCTCTCAGAAAGACCACTTTTCTCCCCAAGAGAGGAGATTTTCTCCCAATTGGATGACATTTGCTGTAAGAAAGACCTCTTTTCTTCCCTCAAGAGGACATTGTCTTTCCCACTGAGGACATTTTCTCCCAGAAGTGCCGCTACTCTTTGAAACACCTCCATTTCCTCCCAAATCTACTCCATGACACGCCTCCGGATGACACTTACTCCCCGATTTGGGGCATTTTCTCCCAGAAATACCACTTCTCTCCCAAAGGGATGGCCTTTTCCCTCTCTAGCATCAGTTTCCTCACCAATACCTGGCATTTTCTCCCAGAAACACCAGCTTTCTCACACATACATCACCTTCCCCCCCCCACATCAGACCTCTTCTCCCAGAAATACCAGGACTCTGCTGAATATTTCCCATTTCCTCCGGAACATACAGCATTTCACTCCGCAAGAGGACAGTTTCTTTCAGAAATGTGGCATTTTATCGCAGATACACCATTTTTATGCCCAGTAGAGCTCCTTTTCTCCCAGAAATAGCACTGCTCTTAGGAAGAGCTCCCATTTTCTAACCAAAAGGCTGCTTTACACTCCTCAAGATCACACTTACCCCCATCAAGATGGCAGTGTCACAGAAATACCAGCTTCTGCCCCCAAAATGGGACTTTGGCTCTCCAAAACAAGACATTTTCTCCCAGAAATACCAGGACTCTTAGAAATACCTCACGTTTCATCTCAAGAATACTGCTTTCCACTCCTCAAGATCACACTGACTCCCATCACAATGGCCTTTTCTCCCACATACACCAGCTTTCTCCCAAATACACGACATTTTCTCCCACATACACCCGTCTTCTCCCAAAGATGGGACATATTCTCCCAGAAATGCCAGCTTATGCCTTAAAAAACGGCCTTTTTTTCCCCAAAATACCAGCTTTCTCACAAACACCTGTCATTTTCCAACCAAGTCTGCTACTATCTCCCAGAAACAGCCGGTTTCCGAGAAATACCTGACGTTTGCTCTCCCAAATACTACTCGACACTCCTCCAGAGGACATTGTCTCCCCTATTTACCACGTTTTCTCCCCAAGAGACCACTTGGCACACCAAAAAGACCACCGTTGCTCTCCAGTACAAGATATTCTTTCCCACCGCTTCCCACTTTTCTCCCCCAGCTATGTCATTTCCTCCCAGAAATGCCACTTTTCCCTTGGAAATTTCACCTTCTCTTCCAAAAAGAGGAGATTTGCTCCCAGAAATACCCCTTCTCTTACAACTGCCACACGCTTTCTCCCCAAAAAGCCTCCATGACAATGCCAAATGGGACACTTGCAGCCAAGAAGAGGACACCTTCTCTCAGAAAGACCACTTTTCTCCCCAAGAGAGGAGATTTTCTCCCAATTGGATGACATTTGCTGTAAGAAAGACCTCTTTTCTTCCCTCAAGAGGACATTGTCTTTCCCACTGAGGACATTTTCTCCCAGAAGTGCCGCTACTCTTTGAAACACCTCCATTTCCTCCCAAATCTACTCCATGACACGCCTCAGGATGACACTTACTCCCCGATTTGGGGCATTTTCTCCCAGAAATACCACTTCTCTCCCAAAGGGATGGCCTTTTCCCTCTCTAGCATCTGTTTCCTCACCAATACCTGGCATTTTCTCCCAGAAACACCAGCTTTCTCACACATACATCACCTTCCCCCCCCCACATCAGACCTCTTCTCCCAGAAATACCAGGACTCTGCTGAATATTTCCCATTTCCTCCGGAACATACAGCATTACACTCCGCAAGAGGACAGTTTCTTTCAGAAATGTGGCATTTTATCGCAGATACACCATTTTTATGCCCAGTAGAGCTCCTTTTCTCCCAGAAATAGCACTGCTCTTAGGAAGAGCTCCCATTTTCTAACCAAAAGGCTGCTTTACACTCCTCAAGATCACACTTACCCCCATCAAGATGGCAGTGTCACAGAAATACCAGCTTCTGCCCCCAAAATGGGACTTTGGCTCTCCAAAACAAGACATTTTCTCCCAGAAATACCAGGACTCTTAGCAATACCTCACGTTTCATCTCAAGAATACTGCTTTCCACTCCTCAAGATCACGCTGACTCCCATCACAATGGCCTTTTCTCCCACATACACCAGCTTTCTCCCAAATACACGACATTTTCTCCCACATACACCCGTCTTCTCCCAAAGATGGGACATATTCTCCCAGAAATGCCAGCTTATGCCTTAAAAAACGGCCTTTTTTTCCCCAAAATACCAGCTTTCTCACAAACACCTGTCATTTTCCAACCAAGTCTGCTACTATCTCCCAGAAACAGCCGGTTTCCGAGAAATACCTGACGTTTGCTCTCCCAAATACTACTCGACACTCCTCCAGAGGACATTGTCTCCCCTATTTACCACGTTTTCTCCCCAAGAGACCACTTGGCACACCAAAAAGACCACCGTTGCTCTCCAGTACAAGATATTCTTTCCCACCGCTTCCCACTTTTCTCCCCCAGCTATGTCATTTCCTCCCAGAAATGCCACTTTTCCCTTGGAAATTTCACCTTCTCTTCCAAAAAGAGGAGATTTGCTCCCAGAAATACCCCTTCTCTTACAACTGCCACACGCTTTCTCCCCAAAAAGCCTCCATGACAATGCCAAATGGGACACTTGCAGCCAAGAAGAGGACACCTTCTCTCAGAAAGACCACTTTTCTCCCCAAGAGAGGAGATTTTCTCCCAATTGGATGACATTTGCTGTAAGAAAGACCTCTTTTCTTCCCTCAAGAGGACATTGTCTTTCCCACTGAGGACATTTTCTCCCAGAAGTGCCGCTACTCTTTGAAACACCTCCATTTCCTCCCAAATCTACTCCATGACACGCCTCCGGATGACACTTACTCCCCGATTTGGGGCATTTTCTCCCAGAAATACCACTTCTCTCCCAAAGGGATGGCCTTTTCCCTCTCTAGCATCTGTTTCCTCACCAATACCTGGCATTTTCTCCCAGAAACACCAGCTTTCTCACACATACATCACCTTCCCCCCCCCACATCAGACCTCTTCTCCCAGAAATACCAGGACTCTGCTGAATATTTCCCATTCCCTCCGGAACATACAGCATTACACTCCGCAAGAGGACAGTTTCTTTCAGAAATGTGGCATTTTATCGCAGATACACCATTTTTATGCCCAGTAGAGCTCCTTTTCTCCCAGAAATAGCACTGCTCTTAGGAAGAGCTCCCATTTTCTAACCAAAAGGCTGCTTTACACTCCTCAAGATCACACTTACCCCCATCAAGATGGCAGTGTCACAGAAATACCAGCTTCTGCCCCCAAAATGGGACTTTGGCTCTCCAAAACAAGACATTTTCTCCCAGAAATACCAGGACTCTTAGAAATACCTCACGTTTCATCTCAAGAATACTGCTTTCCACTCCTCAAGATCACACTGACTCCCATCACAATGGCCTTTTCTCCCACATACACCAGCTTTCTCCCAAATACACGACATTTTCTCCCACATACACCCGTTTTCTCCCAAAGATGGGACATATTCTCCCAGAAATGCCAGCTTATGCCTTAAAAAACGGCCTTTTTTTCCCCAAAATACCAGCTTTCTCACAAACACCTGTCATTTTCCAACCAAGTCTGCTACTATCTCCCAGAAACAGCCGGTTTCCGAGAAATACCTGACGTTTGCTCTCCCAAATACTACTCGACACTCCTCCAGAGGACATTGTCTCCCCTATTTACCACGTTTTCTCCCCAAGAGACCACTTGGCACACCAAAAAGACCACCGTTGCTCTCCAGTACAAGATATTCTTTCCCACCGCTTCCCACTTTTCTCCCCCAGCTATGTCATTTCCTCCCAGAAATGCCACTTTTCCCTTGGAAATTTCACCTTCTCTTCCAAAAAGAGGAGATTTGCTCCCAGAAATACCCCTTCTCTTACAACTGCCACACGCTTTCTCCCCAGAAAGCCTCCATGACAATGCCAAATGGGACACTTGCAGCCAAGAAGAGGACACCTTCTCTCAGAAAGACCACTTTTCTCCCCAAGAGAGGAGATTTTCTCCCAATTGGATGACATTTGCTGTAAGAAAGACCTCTTTTCTTCCCTCAAGAGGACATTGTCTTTCCCACTGAGGACATTTTCTCCCAGAAGTGCCGCTACTCTTTGAAACACCTCCATTTCCTCCCAAATCTACTCCATGACACGCCTCCGGATGACACTTACTCCCCGATTTGGGGCATTTTCTCCCAGAAATACCACTTCTCTCCCAAAGGGATGGCCTTTTCCCTCTCTAGCATCTGTTTCCTCACCAATACCTGGCATTTTCTCCCAGAAACACCAGCTTTCTCACACATACATCACCTTCCCCCCCCCACATCAGACCTCTTCTCCCAGAAATACCAGGACTCTGCTGAATATTTCCCATTCCCTCCGGAACATACAGCATTACACTCCGCAAGAGGACAGTTTCTTTCAGAAATGTGGCATTTTATCGCAGATACACCATTTTTATGCCCAGTAGAGCTCCTTTTCTCCCAGAAATAGCACTGCTCTTAGGAAGAGCTCCCATTTTCTAACCAAAAGGCTGCTTTACACTCCTCAAGATCACACTTACCCCCATCAAGATGGCAGTGTCACAGAAATACCAGCTTCTGCCCCCAAAATGGGACTTTGGCTCTCCAAAACAAGACATTTTCTCCCAGAAATACCAGGACTCTTAGAAATACCTCACGTTTCATCTCAAGAATACTGCTTTCCACTCCTCAAGATCACGCTGACTCCCATCACAATGGCCTTTTCTCCCACATACACCAGCTTTCTCCCAAATACACGACATTTTCTCCCACATACACCCGTTTTCTCCCAAAGATGGGACATATTCTCCCAGAAATGCCAGCTTATGCCTTAAAAAACGGCCTTTTTTTCCCCAAAATACCAGCTTTCTCACAAACACCTGTCATTTTCCAACCAAGTCTGCTACTATCTCCCAGAAACAGCCGGTTTCCGAGAAATACCTGACGTTTGCTCTCCCAAATACTACTCGACACTCCTCCAGAGGACATTGTCTCCCCTATTTACCACGTTTTCTCCCCAAGAGACCACTTGGCACACCAAAAAGACCACCGTTGCTCTCCAGTACAAGATATTCTTTCCCACCGCTTCCCACTTTTCTCCCCCAGCTATGTCATTTCCTCCCAGAAATGCCACTTTTCCCTTGGAAATTTCACCTTCTCTTCCAAAAAGAGGAGATTTGCTCCCAGAAATACCCCTTCTCTTACAACTGCCACACGCTTTCTCCCCAAAAAGCCTCCATGACAATGCCAAATGGGACACTTGCAGCCAAGAAGAGGACACCTTCTCTCAGAAAGACCACTTTTCTCCCCAAGAGAGGAGATTTTCTCCCAATTGGATGACATTTGCTGTAAGAAAGACCTCTTTTCTTCCCTCAAGAGGACATTGTCTTTCCCACTGAGGACATTTTCTCCCAGAAGTGCCGCTACTCTTTGAAACACCTCCATTTCCTCCCAAATCTACTCCATGACACGCCTCCGGATGACACTTACTCCCCGATTTGGGGCATTTTCTCCCAGAAATACCACTTCTCTCCCAAAGGGATGGCCTTTTCCCTCTCTAGCATCTGTTTCCTCACCAATACCTGGCATTTTCTCCCAGAAACACCAGCTTTCTCACACATACATCACCTTCCCCCCCCCACATCAGACCTCTTCTCCCAGAAATACCAGGACTCTGCTGAATATTTCCCATTCCCTCCGGAACATACAGCATTACACTCCGCAAGAGGACAGTTTCTTTCAGAAATGTGGCATTTTATCGCAGATACACCATTTTTATGCCCAGTAGAGCTCCTTTTCTCCCAGAAATAGCACTGCTCTTAGGAAGAGCTCCCATTTTCTAACCAAAAGGCTGCTTTACACTCCTCAAGATCACACTTACCCCCATCAAGATGGCAGTGTCACAGAAATACCAGCTTCTGCCCCCAAAATGGGACTTTGGCTCTCCAAAACAAGACATTTTCTCCCAGAAATACCAGGACTCTTAGAAATACCTCACGTTTCATCTCAAGAATACTGCTTTCCACTCCTCAAGATCACGCTGACTCCCATCACAATGGCCTTTTCTCCCACATACACCAGCTTTCTCCCAAATACACGACATTTTCTCCCACATACACCCGTTTTCTCCCAAAGATGGGACATATTCTCCCAGAAATGCCAGCTTATGCCTTAAAAAACGGCCTTTTTTTCCCCAAAATACCAGCTTTCTCACAAACACCTGTCATTTTCCAACCAAGTCTGCTACTATCTCCCAGAAACAGCCGGTTTCCGAGAAATACCTGACGTTTGCTCTCCCAAATACTACTCGACACTCCTCCAGAGGACATTGTCTCCCCTATTTACCACGTTTTCTCCCCAAGAGACCACTTGGCACACCAAAAAGACCACCGTTGCTCTCCAGTACAAGATATTCTTTCCCACCGCTTCCCACTTTTCTCCCCCAGCTATGTCATTTCCTCCCAGAAATGCCACTTTTCCCTTGGAAATTTCACCTTCTCTTCCAAAAAGAGGAGATTTGCTCCCAGAAATACCCCTTCTCTTACAACTGCCACACGCTTTCTCCCCAGAAAGCCTCCATGACAATGCCAAATGGGACACTTGCAGCCAAGAAGAGGACACCTTCTCTCAGAAAGACCACTTTTCTCCCCAAGAGAGGAGATTTTCTCCCAATTGGATGACATTTGCTGTAAGAAAGACCTCTTTTCTTCCCTCAAGAGGACATTGTCTTTCCCACTGAGGACATTTTCTCCCAGAAGTGCCGCTACTCTTTGAAACACCTCCATTTCCTCCCAAATCTACTCCATGACACGCCTCCGGATGACACTTACTCCCCGATTTGGGGCATTTTCTCCCAGAAATACCACTTCTCTCCCAAAGGGATGGCCTTTTCCCTCTCTAGCATCTGTTTCCTCACCAATACCTGGCATTTTCTCCCAGAAACACCAGCTTTCTCACACATACATCACCTTCCCCCCCCCACATCAGACCTCTTCTCCCAGAAATACCAGGACTCTGCTGAATATTTCCCATTCCCTCCGGAACATACAGCATTACACTCCGCAAGAGGACAGTTTCTTTCAGAAATGTGGCATTTTATCGCAGATACACCATTTTTATGCCCAGTAGAGCTCCTTTTCTCCCAGAAATAGCACTGCTCTTAGGAAGAGCTCCCATTTTCTAACCAAAAGGCTGCTTTACACTCCTCAAGATCACACTTACCCCCATCAAGATGGCAGTGTCACAGAAATACCAGCTTCTGCCCCCAAAATGGGACTTTGGCTCTCCAAAACAAGACATTTTCTCCCAGAAATACCAGGACTCTTAGAAATACCTCACGTTTCATCTCAAGAATACTGCTTTCCACTCCTCAAGATCACGCTGACTCCCATCACAATGGCCTTTTCTCCCACATACACCAGCTTTCTCCCAAATACACGACATTTTCTCCCACATACACCCGTTTTCTCCCAAAGATGGGACATATTCTCCCAGAAATGCCAGCTTATGCCTTAAAAAACGGCCTTTTTTTCCCCAAAATACCAGCTTTCTCACAAACACCTGTCATTTTCCAACCAAGTCTGCTACTATCTCCCAGAAACAGCCGGTTTCCGAGAAATACCTGACGTTTGCTCTCCCAAATACTACTCGACACTCCTCCAGAGGACATTGTCTCCCCTATTTACCACGTTTTCTCCCCAAGAGACCACTTGGCACACCAAAAAGACCACCGTTGCTCTCCAGTACAAGATATTCTTTCCCACCGCTTCCCACTTTTCTCCCCCAGCTATGTCATTTCCTCCCAGAAATGCCACTTTTCCCTTGGAAATTTCACCTTCTCTTCCAAAAAGAGGAGATTTGCTCCCAGAAATACCCCTTCTCTTACAACTGCCACACGCTTTCTCCCCAGAAAGCCTCCATGACAATGCCAAATGGGACACTTGCAGCCAAGAAGAGGACACCTTCTCTCAGAAAGACCACTTTTCTCCCCAAGAGAGGAGATTTTCTCCCAATTGGATGACATTTGCTGTAAGAAAGACCTCTTTTCTTCCCTCAAGAGGACATTGTCTTTCCCACTGAGGACATTTTCTCCCAGAAGTGCCGCTACTCTTTGAAACACCTCCATTTCCTCCCAAATCTACTCCATGACACGCCTCCGGATGACACTTACTCCCCGATTTGGGGCATTTTCTCCCAGAAATACCACTTCTCTCCCAAAGGGATGGCCTTTTCCCTCTCTAGCATCTGTTTCCTCACCAATACCTGGCATTTTCTCCCAGAAACACCAGCTTTCTCACACATACATCACCTTCCCCCCCCCACATCAGACCTCTTCTCCCAGAAATACCAGGACTCTGCTGAATATTTCCCATTCCCTCCGGAACATACAGCATTACACTCCGCAAGAGGACAGTTTCTTTCAGAAATGTGGCATTTTATCGCAGATACACCATTTTTATGCCCAGTAGAGCTCCTTTTCTCCCAGAAATAGCACTGCTCTTAGGAAGAGCTCCCATTTTCTAACCAAAAGGCTGCTTTACACTCCTCAAGATCACACTTACCCCCATCAAGATGGCAGTGTCACAGAAATACCAGCTTCTGCCCCCAAAATGGGACTTTGGCTCTCCAAAACAAGACATTTTCTCCCAGAAATACCAGGACTCTTAGAAATACCTCACGTTTCATCTCAAGAATACTGCTTTCCACTCCTCAAGATCACGCTGACTCCCATCACAATGGCCTTTTCTCCCACATACACCAGCTTTCTCCCAAATACACGACATTTTCTCCCACATACACCCGTCTTCTCCCAAAGATGGGACATATTCTCCCAGAAATGCCAGCTTATGCCTTAAAAAACGGCCTTTTTTTCCCCAAAATACCAGCTTTCTCACAAACACCTGTCATTTTCCAACCAAGTCTGCTACTATCTCCCAGAAACAGCCGGTTTCCGAGAAATACCTGACGTTTGCTCTCCCAAATACTACTCGACACTCCTCCAGAGGACATTGTCTCCCCTATTTACCACGTTTTCTCCCCAAGAGACCACTTGGCACACCAAAAAGACCACCGTTGCTCTCCAGTACAAGATATTCTTTCCCACCGCTTCCCACTTTTCTCCCCCAGCTATGTCATTTCCTCCCAGAAATGCCACTTTTCCCTTGGAAATTTCACCTTCTCTTCCAAAAAGAGGAGATTTGCTCCCAGAAATACCCCTTCTCTTACAACTGCCACACGCTTTCTCCCCAGAAAGCCTCCATGACAATGCCAAATGGGACACTTGCAGCCAAGAAGAGGACACCTTCTCTCAGAAAGACCACTTTTCTCCCCAAGAGAGGAGATTTTCTCCCAATTGGATGACATTTGCTGTAAGAAAGACCTCTTTTCTTCCCTCAAGAGGACATTGTCTTTCCCACTGAGGACATTTTCTCCCAGAAGTGCCGCTACTCTTTGAAACACCTCCATTTCCTCCCAAATCTACTCCATGACACGCCTCCGGATGACACTTACTCCCCGATTTGGGGCATTTTCTCCCAGAAATACCACTTCTCTCCCAAAGGGATGGCCTTTTCCCTCTCTAGCATCTGTTTCCTCACCAATACCTGGCATTTTCTCCCAGAAACACCAGCTTTCTCACACATACATCACCTTCCCCCCCCCACATCAGACCTCTTCTCCCAGAAATACCAGGACTCTGCTGAATATTTCCCATTCCCTCCGGAACATACAGCATTACACTCCGCAAGAGGACAGTTTCTTTCAGAAATGTGGCATTTTATCGCAGATACACCATTTTTATGCCCAGTAGAGCTCCTTTTCTCCCAGAAATAGCACTGCTCTTAGGAAGAGCTCCCATTTTCTAACCAAAAGGCTGCTTTACACTCCTCAAGATCACACTTACCCCCATCAAGATGGCAGTGTCACAGAAATACCAGCTTCTGCCCCCAAAATGGGACTTTGGCTCTCCAAAACAAGACATTTTCTCCCAGAAATACCAGGACTCTTAGAAATACCTCACGTTTCATCTCAAGAATACTGCTTTCCACTCCTCAAGATCACGCTGACTCCCATCACAATGGCCTTTTCTCCCACATACACCAGCTTTCTCCCAAATACACGACATTTTCTCCCACATACACCCGTTTTCTCCCAAAGATGGGACATATTCTCCCAGAAATGCCAGCTTATGCCTTAAAAAACGGCCTTTTTTTCCCCAAAATACCAGCTTTCTCACAAACACCTGTCATTTTCCAACCAAGTCTGCTACTATCTCCCAGAAACAGCCGGTTTCCGAGAAATACCTGACGTTTGCTCTCCCAAATACTACTCGACACTCCTCCAGAGGACATTGTCTCCCCTATTTACCACGTTTTCTCCCCAAGAGACCACTTGGCACACCAAAAAGACCACCGTTGCTCTCCAGTACAAGATATTCTTTCCCACCGCTTCCCACTTTTCTCCCCCAGCTATGTCATTTCCTCCCAGAAATGCCACTTTTCCCTTGGAAATTTCACCTTCTCTTCCAAAAAGAGGAGATTTGCTCCCAGAAATACCCCTTCTCTTACAACTGCCACACGCTTTCTCCCCAGAAAGCCTCCATGACAATGCCAAATGGGACACTTGCAGCCAAGAAGAGGACACCTTCTCTCAGAAAGACCACTTTTCTCCCCAAGAGAGGAGATTTTCTCCCAATTGGATGACATTTGCTGTAAGAAAGACCTCTTTTCTTCCCTCAAGAGGACATTGTCTTTCCCACTGAGGACATTTTCTCCCAGAAGTGCCGCTACTCTTTGAAACACCTCCATTTCCTCCCAAATCTACTCCATGACACGCCTCCGGATGACACTTACTCCCCGATTTGGGGCATTTTCTCCCAGAAATACCACTTCTCTCCCAAAGGGATGGCCTTTTCCCTCTCTAGCATCTGTTTCCTCACCAATACCTGGCATTTTCTCCCAGAAACACCAGCTTTCTCACACATACATCACCTTCCCCCCCCCACATCAGACCTCTTCTCCCAGAAATACCAGGACTCTGCTGAATATTTCCTATTCCCTCCGGAACATACAGCATTACACTCCGCAAGAGGACAGTTTCTTTCAGAAATGTGGCATTTTATCGCAGATACACCATTTTTATGCCCAGTAGAGCTCCTTTTCTCCCAGAAATAGCACTGCTCTTAGGAAGAGCTCCCATTTTCTAACCAAAAGGCTGCTTTACACTCCTCAAGATCACACTTACCCCCATCAAGATGGCAGTGTCACAGAAATACCAGCTTCTGCCCCCAAAATGGGACTTTGGCTCTCCAAAACAAGACATTTTCTCCCAGAAATACCAGGACTCTTAGAAATACCTCACGTTTCATCTCAAGAATACTGCTTTCCACTCCTCAAGATCACGCTGACTCCCATCACAATGGCCTTTTCTCCCACATACACCAGCTTTCTCCCAAATACACGACATTTTCTCCCACATACACCCGTTTTCTCCCAAAGATGGGACATATTCTCCCAGAAATGCCAGCTTATGCCTTAAAAAACGGCCTTTTTTTCCCCAAAATACCAGCTTTCTCACAAACACCTGTCATTTTCCAACCAAGTCTGCTACTATCTCCCAGAAACAGCCGGTTTCCGAGAAATACCTGACGTTTGCTCTCCCAAATACTACTCGACACTCCTCCAGAGGACATTGTCTCCCCTATTTACCACGTTTTCTCCCCAAGAGACCACTTGGCACACCAAAAAGACCACCGTTGCTCTCCAGTACAAGATATTCTTTCCCACCGCTTCCCACTTTTCTCCCCCAGCTATGTCATTTCCTCCCAGAAATGCCACTTTTCCCTTGGAAATTTCACCTTCTCTTCCAAAAAGAGGAGATTTGCTCCCAGAAATACCCCTTCTCTTACAACTGCCACACGCTTTCTCCCCAAAAAGCCTCCATGACAATGCCAAATGGGACACTTGCAGCCAAGAAGAGGACACCTTCTCTCAGAAAGACCACTTTTCTCCCCAAGAGAGGAGATTTTCTCCCAATTGGATGACATTTGCTGTAAGAAAGACCTCTTTTCTTCCCTCAAGAGGACATTGTCTTTCCCACTGAGGACATTTTCTCCCAGAAGTGCCGCTACTCTTTGAAACACCTCCATTTCCTCCCAAATCTACTCCATGACACGCCTCCGGATGACACTTACTCCCCGATTTGGGGCATTTTCTCCCAGAAATACCACTTCTCTCCCAAAGGGATGGCCTTTTCCCTCTCTAGCATCTGTTTCCTCACCAATACCTGGCATTTTCTCCCAGAAACACCAGCTTTCTCACACATACATCACCTTCCCCCCCCCACATCAGACCTCTTCTCCCAGAAATACCAGGACTCTGCTGAATATTTCCCATTCCCTCCGGAACATACAGCATTACACTCCGCAAGAGGACAGTTTCTTTCAGAAATGTGGCATTTTATCGCAGATACACCATTTTTATGCCCAGTAGAGCTCCTTTTCTCCCAGAAATAGCACTGCTCTTAGGAAGAGCTCCCATTTTCTAACCAAAAGGCTGCTTTACACTCCTCAAGATCACACTTACCCCCATCAAGATGGCAGTGTCACAGAAATACCAGCTTCTGCCCCCAAAATGGGACTTTGGCTCTCCAAAACAAGACATTTTCTCCCAGAAATACCAGGACTCTTAGAAATACCTCACGTTTCATCTCAAGAATACTGCTTTCCACTCCTCAAGATCACGCTGACTCCCATCACAATGGCCTTTTCTCCCACATACACCAGCTTTCTCCCAAATACACGACATTTTCTCCCACATACACCCGTTTTCTCCCAAAGATGGGACATATTCTCCCAGAAATGCCAGCTTATGCCTTAAAAAACGGCCTTTTTTTCCCCAAAATACCAGCTTTCTCACAAACACCTGTCATTTTCCAACCAAGTCTGCTACTATCTCCCAGAAACAGCCGGTTTCCGAGAAATACCTGACGTTTGCTCTCCCAAATACTACTCGACACTCCTCCAGAGGACATTGTCTCCCCTATTTACCACGTTTTCTCCCCAAGAGACCACTTGGCACACCAAAAAGACCACCGTTGCTCTCCAGTACAAGATATTCTTTCCCACCGCTTCCCACTTTTCTCCCCCAGCTATGTCATTTCCTCCCAGAAATGCCACTTTTCCCTTGGAAATTTCACCTTCTCTTCCAAAAAGAGGAGATTTGCTCCCAGAAATACCCCTTCTCTTACAACTGCCACACGCTTTCTCCCCAAAAAGCCTCCATGACAATGCCAAATGGGACACTTGCAGCCAAGAAGAGGACACCTTCTCTCAGAAAGACCACTTTTCTCCCCAAGAGAGGAGATTTTCTCCCAATTGGATGACATTTGCTGTAAGAAAGACCTCTTTTCTTCCCTCAAGAGGACATTGTCTTTCCCACTGAGAACATTTTCTCCCAGAAGTGCCGCTACTCTTTGAAACACCTCCATTTCCTCCCAAATCTACTCCATGACACGCCTCAGGATGACACTTACTCCCCGATTTGGGGCATTTTCTCCCAGAAATACCACTTCTCTCCCAAAGGGATGGCCTTTTCCCTCTCTAGCATCTGTTTCCTCACCAATACCTGGCATTTTCTCCCAGAAACACCAGCTTTCTCACACATACATCACCTTCCCCCCCCCACATCAGACCTCTTCTCCCAGAAATACCAGGACTCTGCTGAATATTTCCCATTCCCTCCGGAACATACAGCATTACACTCCGCAAGAGGACAGTTTCTTTCAGAAATGTGGCATTTTATCGCAGATACACCATTTTTATGCCCAGTAGAGCTCCTTTTCTCCCAGAAATAGCACTGCTCTTAGGAAGAGCTCCCATTTTCTAACCAAAAGGCTGCTTTACACTCCTCAAGATCACACTTACCCCCATCAAGATGGCAGTGTCACAGAAATACCAGCTTCTGCCCCCAAAATGGGACTTTGGCTCTCCAAAACAAGACATTTTCTCCCAGAAATACCAGGACTCTTAGAAATACCTCACGTTTCATCTCAAGAATACTGCTTTCCACTCCTCAAGATCACGCTGACTCCCATCACAATGGCCTTTTCTCCCACATACACCAGCTTTCTCCCAAATACACGACATTTTCTCCCACATACACCCGTTTTCTCCCAAAGATGGGACATATTCTCCCAGAAATGCCAGCTTATGCCTTAAAAAACGGCCTTTTTTTCCCCAAAATACCAGCTTTCTCACAAACACCTGTCATTTTCCAACCAAGTCTGCTACTATCTCCCAGAAACAGCCGGTTTCCGAGAAATACCTGACGTTTGCTCTCCCAAATACTACTCGACACTCCTCCAGAGGACATTGTCTCCCCTATTTACCACGTTTTCTCCCCAAGAGACCACTTGGCACACCAAAAAGACCACCGTTGCTCTCCAGTACAAGATATTCTTTCCCACCGCTTCCCACTTTTCTCCCCCAGCTATGTCATTTCCTCCCAGAAATGCCACTTTTCCCTTGGAAATTTCACCTTCTCTTCCAAAAAGAGGAGATTTGCTCCCAGAAATACCCCTTCTCTTACAACTGCCACACGCTTTCTCCCCAGAAAGCCTCCATGACAATGCCAAATGGGACACTTGCAGCCAAGAAGAGGACACCTTCTCTCAGAAAGACCACTTTTCTCCCCAAGAGAGGAGATTTTCTCCCAATTGGATGACATTTGCTGTAAGAAAGACCTCTTTTCTTCCCTCAAGAGGACATTGTCTTTCCCACTGAGGACATTTTCTCCCAGAAGTGCCGCTACTCTTTGAAACACCTCCATTTCCTCCCAAATCTACTCCATGACACGCCTCCGGATGACACTTACTCCCCGATTTGGGGCATTTTCTCCCAGAAATACCACTTCTCTCCCAAAGGGGTGGCCTTTTCCCTCTCTAGCATCTGTTTCCTCACCAATACCTGGCATTTTCTCCCAGAAACACCAGCTTTCTCACACATACATCACCTTCCCCCCCCCACATCAGACCTCTTCTCCCAGAAATACCAGGACTCTGCTGAATATTTCCTATTCCCTCCGGAACATACAGCATTACACTCCGCAAGAGGACAGTTTCTTTCAGAAATGTGGCATTTTATCGCAGATACACCATTTTTATGCCCAGTAGAGCTCCTTTTCTCCCAGAAATAGCACTGCTCTTAGGAAGAGCTCCCATTTTCTAACCAAAAGGCTGCTTTACACTCCTCAAGATCACACTTACCCCCATCAAGATGGCAGTGTCACAGAAATACCAGCTTCTGCCCCCAAAATGGGACTTTGGCTCTCCAAAACAAGACATTTTCTCCCAGAAATACCAGGACTCTTAGAAATACCTCACGTTTCATCTCAAGAATACTGCTTTCCACTCCTCAAGATCACGCTGACTCCCATCACAATGGCCTTTTCTCCCACATACACCAGCTTTCTCCCAAATACACGACATTTTCTCCCACATACACCCGTTTTCTCCCAAAGATGGGACATATTCTCCCAGAAATGCCAGCTTATGCCTTAAAAAACGGCCTTTTTTTCCCCAAAATACCAGCTTTCTCACAAACACCTGTCATTTTCCAACCAAGTCTGCTACTATCTCCCAGAAACAGCCGGTTTCCGAGAAATACCTGACGTTTGCTCTCCCAAATACTACTCGACACTCCTCCAGAGGACATTGTCTCCCCTATTTACCACGTTTTCTCCCCAAGAGACCACTTGGCACACCAAAAAGACCACCGTTGCTCTCCAGTACAAGATATTCTTTCCCACCGCTTCCCACTTTTCTCCCCCAGCTATGTCATTTCCTCCCAGAAATGCCACTTTTCCCTTGGAAATTTCACCTTCTCTTCCAAAAAGAGGAGATTTGCTCCCAGAAATACCCCTTCTCTTACAACTGCCACACGCTTTCTCCCCAGAAAGCCTCCATGACAATGCCAAATGGGACACTTGCAGCCAAGAAGAGGACACCTTCTCTCAGAAAGACCACTTTTCTCCCCAAGAGAGGAGATTTTCTCCCAATTGGATGACATTTGCTGTAAGAAAGACCTGTTTTCTTCCCTCAAGAGGACATTGTCTTTCCCACTGAGAACATTTTCTCCCAGAAGTGCCGCTACTCTTTGAAACACCTCCATTTCCTCCCAAATCTACTCCATGACACGCCTCAGGATGACACTTACTCCCCGATTTGGGGCATTTTCTCCCAGAAATACCACTTCTCTCCCAAAGGGATGGCCTTTTCCCTCTCTAGCATCTGTTTCCTCACCAATACCTGGCATTTTCTCCCAGAAACACCAGCTTTCTCACACATACATCACCTTCCCCCCCCCACATCAGACCTCTTCTCCCAGAAATACCAGGACTCTGCTGAATATTTCCCATTCCCTCCGGAACATACAGCATTACACTCCGCAAGAGGACAGTTTCTTTCAGAAATGTGGCATTTTATCGCAGATACACCATTTTTATGCCCAGTAGAGCTCCTTTTCTCCCAGAAATAGCACTGCTCTTAGGAAGAGCTCCCATTTTCTAACCAAAAGGCTGCTTTACACTCCTCAAGATCACACTTACCCCCATCAAGATGGCAGTGTCACAGAAATACCAGCTTCTGCCCCCAAAATGGGACTTTGGCTCTCCAAAACAAGACATTTTCTCCCAGAAATACCAGGACTCTTAGAAATACCTCACGTTTCATCTCAAGAATACTGCTTTCCACTCCTCAAGATCACGCTGACTCCCATCACAATGGCCTTTTCTCCCACATACACCAGCTTTCTCCCAAATACACGACATTTTCTCCCACATACACCCGTTTTCTCCCAAAGATGGGACATATTCTCCCAGAAATGCCAGCTTATGCCTTAAAAAACGGCCTTTTTTTCCCCAAAATACCAGCTTTCTCACAAACACCTGTCATTTTCCAACCAAGTCTGCTACTATCTCCCAGAAACAGCCGGTTTCCGAGAAATACCTGACGTTTGCTCTCCCAAATACTACTCGACACTCCTCCAGAGGACATTGTCTCCCCTATTTACCACGTTTTCTCCCCAAGAGACCACTTGGCACACCAAAAAGACCACCGTTGCTCTCCAGTACAAGATATTCTTTCCCACCGCTTCCCACTTTTCTCCCCCAGCTATGTCATTTCCTCCCAGAAATGCCACTTTTCCCTTGGAAATTTCACCTTCTCTTCCAAAAAGAGGAGATTTGCTCCCAGAAATACCCCTTCTCTTACAACTGCCACACGCTTTCTCCCCAGAAAGCCTCCATGACAATGCCAAATGGGACACTTGCAGCCAAGAAGAGGACACCTTCTCTCAGAAAGACCACTTTTCTCCCCAAGAGAGGAGATTTTCTCCCAATTGGATGACATTTGCTGTAAGAAAGACCTCTTTTCTTCCCTTCAAGAGGACATTGTCTTTCCCACTGAGGACATTTTCTCCCAGAAGTGCCGCTACTCTTTGAAACACCTCCATTTCCTCCCAAATCTACTCCATGACACGCCTCAGGATGACACTTACTCCCCGATTTGGGGCATTTTCTCCCAGAAATACCACTTCTCTCCCAAAGGGATGGCCTTTTCCCTCTCTAGCATCTGTTTCCTCACCAATACCTGGCATTTTCTCCCAGAAACACCAGCTTTCTCACACATACATCACCTTCCCCCCCCCACATCAGACCTCTTCTCCCAGAAATACCAGGACTCTGCTGAATATTTCCCATTCCCTCCGGAACATACAGCATTACACTCCGCAAGAGGACAGTTTCTTTCAGAAATGTGGCATTTTATCGCAGATACACCATTTTTATGCCCAGTAGAGCTCCTTTTCTCCCAGAAATAGCACTGCTCTTAGGAAGAGCTCCCATTTTCTAACCAAAAGGCTGCTTTACACTCCTCAAGATCACACTTACCCCCATCAAGATGGCAGTGTCACAGAAATACCAGCTTCTGCCCCCAAAATGGGACTTTGGCTCTCCAAAACAAGACATTTTCTCCCAGAAATACCAGGACTCTTAGAAATACCTCACGTTTCATCTCAAGAATACTGCTTTCCACTCCTCAAGATCACGCTGACTCCCATCACAATGGCCTTTTCTCCCACATACACCAGCTTTCTCCCAAATACACGACATTTTCTCCCACATACACCCGTTTTCTCCCAAAGATGGGACATATTCTCCCAGAAATGCCAGCTTATGCCTTAAAAAACGGCCTTTTTTTCCCCAAAATACCAGCTTTCTCACAAACACCTGTCATTTTCCAACCAAGTCTGCTACTATCTCCCAGAAACAGCCGGTTTCCGAGAAATACCTGACGTTTGCTCTCCCAAATACTACTCGACACTCCTCCAGAGGACATTGTCTCCCCTATTTACCACGTTTTCTCCCCAAGAGACCACTTGGCACACCAAAAAGACCACCGTTGCTCTCCAGTACAAGATATTCTTTCCCACCGCTTCCCACTTTTCTCCCCCAGCTATGTCATTTCCTCCCAGAAATGCCACTTTTCCCTTGGAAATTTCACCTTCTCTTCCAAAAAGAGGAGATTTGCTCCCAGAAATACCCCTTCTCTTACAACTGCCACACGCTTTCTCCCCAAAAAGCCTCCATGACAATGCCAAATGGGACACTTGCAGCCAAGAAGAGGACACCTTCTCTCAGAAAGACCACTTTTCTCCCCAAGAGAGGAGATTTTCTCCCAATTGGATGACATTTGCTGTAAGAAAGACCTCTTTTCTTCCCTCAAGAGGACATTGTCTTTCCCACTGAGAACATTTTCTCCCAGAAGTGCCGCTACTCTTTGAAACACCTCCATTTCCTCCCAAATCTACTCCATGACACGCCTCAGGATGACACTTACTCCCCGATTTGGGGCATTTTCTCCCAGAAATACCACTTCTCTCCCAAAGGGATGGCCTTTTCCCTCTCTAGCATCTGTTTCCTCACCAATACCTGGCATTTTCTCCCAGAAACACCAGCTTTCTCACACATACATCACCTTCCCCCCCCCACATCAGACCTCTTCTCCCAGAAATACCAGGACTCTGCTGAATATTTCCCATTCCCTCCGGAACATACAGCATTACACTCCGCAAGAGGACAGTTTCTTTCAGAAATGTGGCATTTTATCGCAGATACACCATTTTTATGCCCAGTAGAGCTCCTTTTCTCCCAGAAATAGCACTGCTCTTAGGAAGAGCTCCCATTTTCTAACCAAAAGGCTGCTTTACACTCCTCAAGATCACACTTACCCCCATCAAGATGGCAGTGTCACAGAAATACCAGCTTCTGCCCCCAAAATGGGACTTTGGCTCTCCAAAACAAGACATTTTCTCCCAGAAATACCAGGACTCTTAGAAATACCTCACGTTTCATCTCAAGAATACTGCTTTCCACTCCTCAAGATCACACTGACTCCCATCACAATGGCCTTTTCTCCCACATACACCAGCTTTCTCCCAAATACACGACATTTTCTCCCACATACACCCGTTTTCTCCCAAAGATGGGACATATTCTCCCAGAAATGCCAGCTTATGCCTTAAAAAACGGCCTTTTTTTCCCCAAAATACCAGCTTTCTCACAAACACCTGTCATTTTCCAACCAAGTCTGCTACTATCTCCCAGAAACAGCCGGTTTCCGAGAAATACCTGACGTTTGCTCTCCCAAATACTACTCGACACTCCTCCAGAGGACATTGTCTCCCCTATTTACCACGTTTTCTCCCCAAGAGACCACTTGGCACACCAAAAAGACCACCGTTGCTCTCCAGTACAAGATATTCTTTCCCACCGCTTCCCACTTTTCTCCCCCAGCTATGTCATTTCCTCCCAGAAATGCCACTTTTCCCTTGGAAATTTCACCTTCTCTTCCAAAAAGAGGAGATTTGCTCCCAGAAATACCCCTTCTCTTACAACTGCCACACGCTTTCTCCCCAGAAAGCCTCCATGACAATGCCAAATGGGACACTTGCAGCCAAGAAGAGGACACCTTCTCTCAGAAAGACCACTTTTCTCCCCAAGAGAGGAGATTTTCTCCCAATTGGATGACATTTGCTGTAAGAAAGACCTCTTTTCTTCCCTCAAGAGGACATTGTCTTTCCCACTGAGAACATTTTCTCCCAGAAGTGCCGCTACTCTTTGAAACACCTCCATTTCCTCCCAAATCTACTCCATGACACGCCTCAGGATGACACTTACTCCCCGATTTGGGGCATTTTCTCCCAGAAATACCACTTCTCTCCCAAAGGGATGGCCTTTTCCCTCTCTAGCATCTGTTTCCTCACCAATACCTGGCATTTTCTCCCAGAAACACCAGCTTTCTCACACATACATCACCTTCCCCCCCCCACATCAGACCTCTTCTCCCAGAAATACCAGGACTCTGCTGAATATTTCCCATTCCCTCCGGAACATACAGCATTACACTCCGCAAGAGGACAGTTTCTTTCAGAAATGTGGCATTTTATCGCAGATACACCATTTTTATGCCCAGTAGAGCTCCTTTTCTCCCAGAAATAGCACTGCTCTTAGGAAGAGCTCCCATTTTCTAACCAAAAGGCTGCTTTACACTCCTCAAGATCACACTTACCCCCATCAAGATGGCAGTGTCACAGAAATACCAGCTTCTGCCCCCAAAATGGGACTTTGGCTCTCCAAAACAAGACATTTTCTCCCAGAAATACCAGGACTCTTAGAAATACCTCACGTTTCATCTCAAGAATACTGCTTTCCACTCCTCAAGATCACGCTGACTCCCATCACAATGGCCTTTTCTCCCACATACACCAGCTTTCTCCCAAATACACGACATTTTCTCCCACATACACCCGTTTTCTCCCAAAGATGGGACATATTCTCCCAGAAATGCCAGCTTATGCCTTAAAAAACGGCCTTTTTTTCCCCAAAATACCAGCTTTCTCACAAACACCTGTCATTTTCCAACCAAGTCTGCTACTATCTCCCAGAAACAGCCGGTTTCCGAGAAATACCTGACGTTTGCTCTCCCAAATACTACTCGACACTCCTCCAGAGGACATTGTCTCCCCTATTTACCACGTTTTCTCCCCAAGAGACCACTTGGCACACCAAAAAGACCACCGTTGCTCTCCAGTACAAGATATTCTTTCCCACCGCTTCCCACTTTTCTCCCCCAGCTATGTCATTTCCTCCCAGAAATGCCACTTTTCCCTTGGAAATTTCACCTTCTCTTCCAAAAAGAGGAGATTTGCTCCCAGAAATACCCCTTCTCTTACAACTGCCACACGCTTTCTCCCCAGAAAGCCTCCATGACAATGCCAAATGGGACACTTGCAGCCAAGAAGAGGACACCTTCTCTCAGAAAGACCACTTTTCTCCCCAAGAGAGGAGATTTTCTCCCAATTGGATGACATTTGCTGTAAGAAAGACCTGTTTTCTTCCCTCAAGAGGACATTGTCTTTCCCACTGAGAACATTTTCTCCCAGAAGTGCCGCTACTCTTTGAAACACCTCCATTTCCTCCCAAATCTACTCCATGACACGCCTCAGGATGACACTTACTCCCCGATTTGGGGCATTTTCTCCCAGAAATACCACTTCTCTCCCAAAGGGATGGCCTTTTCCCTCTCTAGCATCTGTTTCCTCACCAATACCTGGCATTTTCTCCCAGAAACACCAGCTTTCTCACACATACATCACCTTCCCCCCCCCACATCAGACCTCTTCTCCCAGAAATACCAGGACTCTGCTGAATATTTCCCATTCCCTCCGGAACATACAGCATTACACTCCGCAAGAGGACAGTTTCTTTCAGAAATGTGGCATTTTATCGCAGATACACCATTTTTATGCCCAGTAGAGCTCCTTTTCTCCCAGAAATAGCACTGCTCTTAGGAAGAGCTCCCATTTTCTAACCAAAAGGCTGCTTTACACTCCTCAAGATCACACTTACCCCCATCAAGATGGCAGTGTCACAGAAATACCAGCTTCTGCCCCCAAAATGGGACTTTGGCTCTCCAAAACAAGACATTTTCTCCCAGAAATACCAGGACTCTTAGAAATACCTCACGTTTCATCTCAAGAATACTGCTTTCCACTCCTCAAGATCACGCTGACTCCCATCACAATGGCCTTTTCTCCCACATACACCAGCTTTCTCCCAAATACACGACATTTTCTCCCACATACACCCGTTTTCTCCCAAAGATGGGACATATTCTCCCAGAAATGCCAGCTTATGCCTTAAAAAACGGCCTTTTTTTCCCCAAAATACCAGCTTTCTCACAAACACCTGTCATTTTCCAACCAAGTCTGCTACTATCTCCCAGAAACAGCCGGTTTCCGAGAAATACCTGACGTTTGCTCTCCCAAATACTACTCGACACTCCTCCAGAGGACATTGTCTCCCCTATTTACCACGTTTTCTCCCCAAGAGACCACTTGGCACACCAAAAAGACCACCGTTGCTCTCCAGTACAAGATATTCTTTCCCACCGCTTCCCACTTTTCTCCCCCAGCTATGTCATTTCCTCCCAGAAATGCCACTTTTCCCTTGGAAATTTCACCTTCTCTTCCAAAAAGAGGAGATTTGCTCCCAGAAATACCCCTTCTCTTACAACTGCCACACGCTTTCTCCCCAGAAAGCCTCCATGACAATGCCAAATGGGACACTTGCAGCCAAGAAGAGGACACCTTCTCTCAGAAAGACCACTTTTCTCCCCAAGAGAGGAGATTTTCTCCCAATTGGATGACATTTGCTGTAAGAAAGACCTCTTTTCTTCCCTCAAGAGGACATTGTCTTTCCCACTGAGAACATTTTCTCCCAGAAGTGCCGCTACTCTTTGAAACACCTCCATTTCCTCCCAAATCTACTCCATGACACGCCTCAGGATGACACTTACTCCCCGATTTGGGGCATTTTCTCCCAGAAATACCACTTCTCTCCCAAAGGGATGGCCTTTTCCCTCTCTAGCATCTGTTTCCTCACCAATACCTGGCATTTTCTCCCAGAAACACCAGCTTTCTCACACATACATCACCTTCCCCCCCCCACATCAGACCTCTTCTCCCAGAAATACCAGGACTCTGCTGAATATTTCCCATTCCCTCCGGAACATACAGCATTACACTCCGCAAGAGGACAGTTTCTTTCAGAAATGTGGCATTTTATCGCAGATACACCATTTTTATGCCCAGTAGAGCTCCTTTTCTCCCAGAAATAGCACTGCTCTTAGGAAGAGCTCCCATTTTCTAACCAAAAGGCTGCTTTACACTCCTCAAGATCACACTTACCCCCATCAAGATGGCAGTGTCACAGAAATACCAGCTTCTGCCCCCAAAATGGGACTTTGGCTCTCCAAAACAAGACATTTTCTCCCAGAAATACCAGGACTCTTAGAAATACCTCACGTTTCATCTCAAGAATACTGCTTTCCACTCCTCAAGATCACACTGACTCCCATCACAATGGCCTTTTCTCCCACATACACCAGCTTTCTCCCAAATACACGACATTTTCTCCCACATACACCCGTTTTCTCCCAAAGATGGGACATATTCTCCCAGAAATGCCAGCTTATGCCTTAAAAAACGGCCTTTTTTTCCCCAAAATACCAGCTTTCTCACAAACACCTGTCATTTTCCAACCAAGTCTGCTACTATCTCCCAGAAACAGCCGGTTTCCGAGAAATACCTGACGTTTGCTCTCCCAAATACTACTCGACACTCCTCCAGAGGACATTGTCTCCCCTATTTACCACGTTTTCTCCCCAAGAGACCACTTGGCACACCAAAAAGACCACCGTTGCTCTCCAGTACAAGATATTCTTTCCCACCGCTTCCCACTTTTCTCCCCCAGCTATGTCATTTCCTCCCAGAAATGCCACTTTTCCCTTGGAAATTTCACCTTCTCTTCCAAAAAGAGGAGATTTGCTCCCAGAAATACCCCTTCTCTTACAACTGCCACACGCTTTCTCCCCAGAAAGCCTCCATGACAATGCCAAATGGGACACTTGCAGCCAAGAAGAGGACACCTTCTCTCAGAAAGACCACTTTTCTCCCCAAGAGAGGAGATTTTCTCCCAATTGGATGACATTTGCTGTAAGAAAGACCTGTTTTCTTCCCTCAAGAGGACATTGTCTTTCCCACTGAGAACATTTTCTCCCAGAAGTGCCGCTACTCTTTGAAACACCTCCATTTCCTCCCAAATCTACTCCATGACACGCCTCAGGATGACACTTACTCCCCGATTTGGGGCATTTTCTCCCAGAAATACCACTTCTCTCCCAAAGGGATGGCCTTTTCCCTCTCTAGCATCTGTTTCCTCACCAATACCTGGCATTTTCTCCCAGAAACACCAGCTTTCTCACACATACATCACCTTCCCCCCCCCACATCAGACCTCTTCTCCCAGAAATACCAGGACTCTGCTGAATATTTCCCATTCCCTCCGGAACATACAGCATTACACTCCGCAAGAGGACAGTTTCTTTCAGAAATGTGGCATTTTATCGCAGATACACCATTTTTATGCCCAGTAGAGCTCCTTTTCTCCCAGAAATAGCACTGCTCTTAGGAAGAGCTCCCATTTTCTAACCAAAAGGCTGCTTTACACTCCTCAAGATCACACTTACCCCCATCAAGATGGCAGTGTCACAGAAATACCAGCTTCTGCCCCCAAAATGGGACTTTGGCTCTCCAAAACAAGACATTTTCTCCCAGAAATACCAGGACTCTTAGAAATACCTCACGTTTCATCTCAAGAATACTGCTTTCCACTCCTCAAGATCACGCTGACTCCCATCACAATGGCCTTTTCTCCCACATACACCAGCTTTCTCCCAAATACACGACATTTTCTCCCACATACACCCGTTTTCTCCCAAAGATGGGACATATTCTCCCAGAAATGCCAGCTTATGCCTTAAAAAACGGCCTTTTTTTCCCCAAAATACCAGCTTTCTCACAAACACCTGTCATTTTCCAACCAAGTCTGCTACTATCTCCCAGAAACAGCCGGTTTCCGAGAAATACCTGACGTTTGCTCTCCCAAATACTACTCGACACTCCTCCAGAGGACATTGTCTCCCCTATTTACCACGTTTTCTCCCCAAGAGACCACTTGGCACACCAAAAAGACCACCGTTGCTCTCCAGTACAAGATATTCTTTCCCACCGCTTCCCACTTTTCTCCCCCAGCTATGTCATTTCCTCCCAGAAATGCCACTTTTCCCTTGGAAATTTCACCTTCTCTTCCAAAAAGAGGAGATTTGCTCCCAGAAATACCCCTTCTCTTACAACTGCCACACGCTTTCTCCCCAGAAAGCCTCCATGACAATGCCAAATGGGACACTTGCAGCCAAGAAGAGGACACCTTCTCTCAGAAAGACCACTTTTCTCCCCAAGAGAGGAGATTTTCTCCCAATTGGATGACATTTGCTGTAAGAAAGACCTGTTTTCTTCCCTCAAGAGGACATTGTCTTTCCCACTGAGAACATTTTCTCCCAGAAGTGCCGCTACTCTTTGAAACACCTCCATTTCCTCCCAAATCTACTCCATGACACGCCTCAGGATGACACTTACTCCCCGATTTGGGGCATTTTCTCCCAGAAATACCACTTCTCTCCCAAAGGGATGGCCTTTTCCCTCTCTAGCATCTGTTTCCTCACCAATACCTGGCATTTTCTCCCAGAAACACCAGCTTTCTCACACATACATCACCTTCCCCCCCCCACATCAGACCTCTTCTCCCAGAAATACCAGGACTCTGCTGAATATTTCCCATTCCCTCCGGAACATACAGCATTACACTCCGCAAGAGGACAGTTTCTTTCAGAAATGTGGCATTTTATCGCAGATACACCATTTTTATGCCCAGTAGAGCTCCTTTTCTCCCAGAAATAGCACTGCTCTTAGGAAGAGCTCCCATTTTCTAACCAAAAGGCTGCTTTACACTCCTCAAGATCACACTTACCCCCATCAAGATGGCAGTGTCACAGAAATACCAGCTTCTGCCCCCAAAATGGGACTTTGGCTCTCCAAAACAAGACATTTTCTCCCAGAAATACCAGGACTCTTAGAAATACCTCACGTTTCATCTCAAGAATACTGCTTTCCACTCCTCAAGATCACGCTGACTCCCATCACAATGGCCTTTTCTCCCACATACACCAGCTTTCTCCCAAATACACGACATTTTCTCCCACATACACCCGTTTTCTCCCAAAGATGGGACATATTCTCCCAGAAATGCCAGCTTATGCCTTAAAAAACGGCCTTTTTTTCCCCAAAATACCAGCTTTCTCACAAACACCTGTCATTTTCCAACCAAGTCTGCTACTATCTCCCAGAAACAGCCGGTTTCCGAGAAATACCTGACGTTTGCTCTCCCAAATACTACTCGACACTCCTCCAGAGGACATTGTCTCCCCTATTTACCACGTTTTCTCCCCAAGAGACCACTTGGCACACCAAAAAGACCACCGTTGCTCTCCAGTACAAGATATTCTTTCCCACCGCTTCCCACTTTTCTCCCCCAGCTATGTCATTTCCTCCCAGAAATGCCACTTTTCCCTTGGAAATTTCACCTTCTCTTCCAAAAAGAGGAGATTTGCTCCCAGAAATACCCCTTCTCTTACAACTGCCACACGCTTTCTCCCCAAAAAGCCTCCATGACAATGCCAAATGGGACACTTGCAGCCAAGAAGAGGACACCTTCTCTCAGAAAGACCACTTTTCTCCCCAAGAGAGGAGATTTTCTCCCAATTGGATGACATTTGCTGTAAGAAAGACCTCTTTTCTTCCCTCAAGAGGACATTGTCTTTCCCACTGAGGACATTTTCTCCCAGAAGTGCCGCTACTCTTTGAAACACCTCCATTTCCTCCCAAATCTACTCCATGACACGCCTCCGGATGACACTTACTCCCCGATTTGGGGCATTTTCTCCCAGAAATACCACTTCTCTCCCAAAGGGATGGCCTTTTCCCTCTCTAGCATCTGTTTCCTCACCAATACCTGGCATTTTCTCCCAGAAACACCAGCTTTCTCACACATACATCACCTTCCCCCCCCCACATCAGACCTCTTCTCCCAGAAATACCAGGACTCTGCTGAATATTTCCCATTCCCTCCGGAACATACAGCATTACACTCCGCAAGAGGACAGTTTCTTTCAGAAATGTGGCATTTTATCGCAGATACACCATTTTTATGCCCAGTAGAGCTCCTTTTCTCCCAGAAATAGCACTGCTCTTAGGAAGAGCTCCCATTTTCTAACCAAAAGGCTGCTTTACACTCCTCAAGATCACACTTACCCCCATCAAGATGGCAGTGTCACAGAAATACCAGCTTCTGCCCCCAAAATGGGACTTTGGCTCTCCAAAACAAGACATTTTCTCCCAGAAATACCAGGACTCTTAGAAATACCTCACGTTTCATCTCAAGAATACTGCTTTCCACTCCTCAAGATCACGCTGACTCCCATCACAATGGCCTTTTCTCCCACATACACCAGCTTTCTCCCAAATACACGACATTTTCTCCCACATACACCCGTCTTCTCCCAAAGATGGGACATATTCTCCCAGAAATGCCAGCTTATGCCTTAAAAAACGGCCTTTTTTTCCCCAAAATACCAGCTTTCTCACAAACACCTGTCATTTTCCAACCAAGTCTGCTACTATCTCCCAGAAACAGCCGGTTTCCGAGAAATACCTGACGTTTGCTCTCCCAAATACTACTCGACACTCCTCCAGAGGACATTGTCTCCCCTATTTACCACGTTTTCTCCCCAAGAGACCACTTGGCACACCAAAAAGACCACCGTTGCTCTCCAGTACAAGATATTCTTTCCCACCGCTTCCCACTTTTCTCCCCCAGCTATGTCATTTCCTCCCAGAAATGCCACTTTTCCCTTGGAAATTTCACCTTCTCTTCCAAAAAGAGGAGATTTGCTCCCAGAAATACCCCTTCTCTTACAACTGCCACACGCTTTCTCCCCAGAAAGCCTCCATGACAATGCCAAATGGGACACTTGCAGCCAAGAAGAGGACACCTTCTCTCAGAAAGACCACTTTTCTCCCCAAGAGAGGAGATTTTCTCCCAATTGGATGACATTTGCTGTAAGAAAGACCTCTTTTCTTCCCTCAAGAGGACATTGTCTTTCCCACTGAGGACATTTTCTCCCAGAAGTGCCGCTACTCTTTGAAACACCTCCATTTCCTCCCAAATCTACTCCATGACACGCCTCCGGATGACACTTACTCCCCGATTTGGGGCATTTTCTCCCAGAAATACCACTTCTCTCCCAAAGGGATGGCCTTTTCCCTCTCTAGCATCTGTTTCCTCACCAATACCTGGCATTTTCTCCCAGAAACACCAGCTTTCTCACACATACATCACCTTCCCCCCCCCACATCAGACCTCTTCTCCCAGAAATACCAGGACTCTGCTGAATATTTCCCATTCCCTCCGGAACATACAGCATTACACTCCGCAAGAGGACAGTTTCTTTCAGAAATGTGGCATTTTATCGCAGATACACCATTTTTATGCCCAGTAGAGCTCCTTTTCTCCCAGAAATAGCACTGCTCTTAGGAAGAGCTCCCATTTTCTAACCAAAAGGCTGCTTTACACTCCTCAAGATCACACTTACCCCCATCAAGATGGCAGTGTCACAGAAATACCAGCTTCTGCCCCCAAAATGGGACTTTGGCTCTCCAAAACAAGACATTTTCTCCCAGAAATACCAGGACTCTTAGAAATACCTCACGTTTCATCTCAAGAATACTGCTTTCCACTCCTCAAGATCACGCTGACTCCCATCACAATGGCCTTTTCTCCCACATACACCAGCTTTCTCCCAAATACACGACATTTTCTCCCACATACACCCGTTTTCTCCCAAAGATGGGACATATTCTCCCAGAAATGCCAGCTTATGCCTTAAAAAACGGCCTTTTTTTCCCCAAAATACCAGCTTTCTCACAAACACCTGTCATTTTCCAACCAAGTCTGCTACTATCTCCCAGAAACAGCCGGTTTCCGAGAAATACCTGACGTTTGCTCTCCCAAATACTACTCGACACTCCTCCAGAGGACATTGTCTCCCCTATTTACCACGTTTTCTCCCCAAGAGACCACTTGGCACACCAAAAAGACCACCGTTGCTCTCCAGTACAAGATATTCTTTCCCACCGCTTCCCACTTTTCTCCCCCAGCTATGTCATTTCCTCCCAGAAATGCCACTTTTCCCTTGGAAATTTCACCTTCTCTTCCAAAAAGAGGAGATTTGCTCCCAGAAATACCCCTTCTCTTACAACTGCCACACGCTTTCTCCCCAAAAAGCCTCCATGACAATGCCAAATGGGACACTTGCAGCCAAGAAGAGGACACCTTCTCTCAGAAAGACCACTTTTCTCCCCAAGAGAGGAGATTTTCTCCCAATTGGATGACATTTGCTGTAAGAAAGACCTCTTTTCTTCCCTCAAGAGGACATTGTCTTTCCCACTGAGGACATTTTCTCCCAGAAGTGCCACTACTCTTTGAAACACCTCCATTTCCTCCCAAATCTACTCCATGACACGCCTCCGGATGACACTTACTCCCCGATTTGGGGCATTTTCTCCCAGAAATACCACTTCTCTCCCAAAGGGATGGCCTTTTCCCTCTCTAGCATCTGTTTCCTCACCAATACCTGGCATTTTCTCCCAGAAACACCAGCTTTCTCACACATACATCACCTTCCCCCCCCCCACATCAGACCTCTTCTCCCAGAAATACCAGGACTCTGCTGAATATTTCCCATTCCCTCCGGAACATACAGCATTACACTCCGCAAGAGGACAGTTTCTTTCAGAAATGTGGCATTTTATCGCAGATACACCATTTTTATGCCCAGTAGAGCTCCTTTTCTCCCAGAAATAGCACTGCTCTTAGGAAGAGCTCCCATTTTCTAACCAAAAGGCTGCTTTACACTCCTCAAGATCACACTTACCCCCATCAAGATGGCAGTGTCACAGAAATACCAGCTTCTGCCCCCAAAATGGGACTTTGGCTCTCCAAAACAAGACATTTTCTCCCAGAAATACCAGGACTCTTAGAAATACCTCACGTTTCATCTCAAGAATACTGCTTTCCACTCCTCAAGATCACGCTGACTCCCATCACAATGGCCTTTTCTCCCACATACACCAGCTTTCTCCCAAATACACGACATTTTCTCCCACATACACCCGTTTTCTCCCAAAGATGGGACATATTCTCCCAGAAATGCCAGCTTATGCCTTAAAAAACGGCCTTTTTTTCCCCAAAATACCAGCTTTCTCACAAACACCTGTCATTTTCCAACCAAGTCTGCTACTATCTCCCAGAAACAGCCGGTTTCCGAGAAATACCTGACGTTTGCTCTCCCAAATACTACTCGACACTCCTCCAGAGGACATTGTCTCCCCTATTTACCACGTTTTCTCCCCAAGAGACCACTTGGCACACCAAAAAGACCACCGTTGCTCTCCAGTACAAGATATTCTTTCCCACCGCTTCCCACTTTTCTCCCCCAGCTATGTCATTTCCTCCCAGAAATGCCACTTTTCCCTTGGAAATTTCACCTTCTCTTCCAAAAAGAGGAGATTTGCTCCCAGAAATACCCCTTCTCTTACAACTGCCACACGCTTTCTCCCCAGAAAGCCTCCATGACAATGCCAAATGGGACACTTGCAGCCAAGAAGAGGACACCTTCTCTCAGAAAGACCACTTTTCTCCCCAAGAGAGGAGATTTTCTCCCAATTGGATGACATTTGCTGTAAGAAAGACCTGTTTTCTTCCCTCAAGAGGACATTGTCTTTCCCACTGAGAACATTTTCTCCCAGAAGTGCCGCTACTCTTTGAAACACCTCCATTTCCTCCCAAATCTACTCCATGACACGCCTCAGGATGACACTTACTCCCCGATTTGGGGCATTTTCTCCCAGAAATACCACTTCTCTCCCAAAGGGATGGCCTTTTCCCTCTCTAGCATCTGTTTCCTCACCAATACCTGGCATTTTCTCCCAGAAACACCAGCTTTCTCACACATACATCACCTTCCCCCCCCCACATCAGACCTCTTCTCCCAGAAATACCAGGACTCTGCTGAATATTTCCCATTCCCTCCGGAACATACAGCATTACACTCCGCAAGAGGACAGTTTCTTTCAGAAATGTGGCATTTTATCGCAGATACACCATTTTTATGCCCAGTAGAGCTCCTTTTCTCCCAGAAATAGCACTGCTCTTAGGAAGAGCTCCCATTTTCTAACCAAAAGGCTGCTTTACACTCCTCAAGATCACACTTACCCCCATCAAGATGGCAGTGTCACAGAAATACCAGCTTCTGCCCCCAAAATGGGACTTTGGCTCTCCAAAACAAGACATTTTCTCCCAGAAATACCAGGACTCTTAGAAATACCTCACGTTTCATCTCAAGAATACTGCTTTCCACTCCTCAAGATCACGCTGACTCCCATCACAATGGCCTTTTCTCCCACATACACCAGCTTTCTCCCAAATACACGACATTTTCTCCCACATACACCCGTTTTCTCCCAAAGATGGGACATATTCTCCCAGAAATGCCAGCTTATGCCTTAAAAAACGGCCTTTTTTTCCCCAAAATACCAGCTTTCTCACAAACACCTGTCATTTTCCAACCAAGTCTGCTACTATCTCCCAGAAACAGCCGGTTTCCGAGAAATACCTGACGTTTGCTCTCCCAAATACTACTCGACACTCCTCCAGAGGACATTGTCTCCCCTATTTACCACGTTTTCTCCCCAAGAGACCACTTGGCACACCAAAAAGACCACCGTTGCTCTCCAGTACAAGATATTCTTTCCCACCGCTTCCCACTTTTCTCCCCCAGCTATGTCATTTCCTCCCAGAAATGCCACTTTTCCCTTGGAAATTTCACCTTCTCTTCCAAAAAGAGGAGATTTGCTCCCAGAAATACCCCTTCTCTTACAACTGCCACACGCTTTCTCCCCAGAAAGCCTCCATGACAATGCCAAATGGGACACTTGCAGCCAAGAAGAGGACACCTTCTCTCAGAAAGACCACTTTTCTCCCCAAGAGAGGAGATTTTCTCCCAATTGGATGACATTTGCTGTAAGAAAGACCTGTTTTCTTCCCTCAAGAGGACATTGTCTTTCCCACTGAGAACATTTTCTCCCAGAAGTGCCGCTACTCTTTGAAACACCTCCATTTCCTCCCAAATCTACTCCATGACACGCCTCAGGATGACACTTACTCCCCGATTTGGGGCATTTTCTCCCAGAAATACCACTTCTCTCCCAAAGGGATGGCCTTTTCCCTCTCTAGCATCTGTTTCCTCACCAATACCTGGCATTTTCTCCCAGAAACACCAGCTTTCTCACACATACATCACCTTCCCCCCCCCCACATCAGACCTCTTCTCCCAGAAATACCAGGACTCTGCTGAATATTTCCCATTCCCTCCGGAACATACAGCATTACACTCCGCAAGAGGACAGTTTCTTTCAGAAATGTGGCATTTTATCGCAGATACACCATTTTTATGCCCAGTAGAGCTCCTTTTCTCCCAGAAATAGCACTGCTCTTAGGAAGAGCTCCCATTTTCTAACCGAAAGGCTGCTTTACACTCCTCAAGATCACACTTACCCCCATCAAGATGGCAGTGTCACAGAAATACCAGCTTCTGCCCCCAAAATGGGACTTTGGCTCTCCAAAACAAGACATTTTCTCCCAGAAATACCAGGACTCTTAGAAATACCTCACGTTTCATCTCAAGAATACTGCTTTCCACTCCTCAAGATCACGCTGACTCCCATCACAATGGCCTTTTCTCCCACATACACCAGCTTTCTCCCAAATACACGACATTTTCTCCCACATACACCCGTCTTCTCCCAAAGATGGGACATATTCTCCCAGAAATGCCAGCTTATTCTTTAAAAAACGGCCTTTTTTTCCCCAAAATACCAGCTTTCTCACAAACACCTGTCATTTTCCAACCAAGTCTGCTACTATCTCCCAGAAACAGCCGGTTTCCGAGAAATACCTGACGTTTGCTCTCCCAAATACTACTCGACACTCCTCCAGAGGACATTGTCTCCCCTATTTACCACGTTTTCTCCCCAAGAGACCACTTGGCACACCAAAAAGACCACCGTTGCTCTCCAGTACAAGATATTCTTTCCCACCGCTTCCCACTTTTCTCCCCCAGCTATGTCATTTCCTCCCAGAAATGCCACTTTTCCCTTGGAAATTTCACCTTCTCTTCCAAAAAGAGGAGATTTGCTCCCAGAAATACCCCTTCTCTTACAACTGCCACACGCTTTCTCCCCAGAAAGCCTCCATGACAATGCCAAATGGGACACTTGCAGCCAAGAAGAGGACACCTTCTCTCAGAAAGACCACTTTTCTCCCCAAGAGAGGAGATTTTCTCCCAATTGGATGACATTTGCTGTAAGAAAGACCTCTTTTCTTCCCTCAAGAGGACATTGTCTTTCCCACTGAGAACATTTTCTCCCAGAAGTGCCGCTACTCTTTGAAACACCTCCATTTCCTCCCAAATCTACTCCATGACACGCCTCAGGATGACACTTACTCCCCGATTTGGGGCATTTTCTCCCAGAAATACCACTTCTCTCCCAAAGGGATGGCCTTTTCCCTCTCTAGCATCTGTTTCCTCACCAATACCTGGCATTTTCTCCCAGAAACACCAGCTTTCTCACACATACATCACCTTCCCCCCCCCACATCAGACCTCTTCTCCCAGAAATACCAGGACTCTGCTGAATATTTCCCATTCCCTCCGGAACATACAGCATTACACTCCGCAAGAGGACAGTTTCTTTCAGAAATGTGGCATTTTATCGCAGATACACCATTTTTATGCCCAGTAGAGCTCCTTTTCTCCCAGAAATAGCACTGCTCTTAGGAAGAGCTCCCATTTTCTAACCAAAAGGCTGCTTTACACTCCTCAAGATCACACTTACCCCCATCAAGATGGCAGTGTCACAGAAATACCAGCTTCTGCCCCCAAAATGGGACTTTGGCTCTCCAAAACAAGACATTTTCTCCCAGAAATACCAGGACTCTTAGAAATACCTCACGTTTCATCTCAAGAATACTGCTTTCCACTCCTCAAGATCACGCTGACTCCCATCACAATGGCCTTTTCTCCCACATACACCAGCTTTCTCCCAAATACACGACATTTTCTCCCACATACACCCGTCTTCTCCCAAAGATGGGACATATTCTCCCAGAAATGCCAGCTTATGCCTTAAAAAACGGCCTTTTTTTCCCCAAAATACCAGCTTTCTCACAAACACCTGTCATTTTCCAACCAAGTCTGCTACTATCTCCCAGAAACAGCCGGTTTCCGAGAAATACCTGACGTTTGCTCTCCCAAATACTACTCGACACTCCTCCAGAGGACATTGTCTCCCCTATTTACCACGTTTTCTCCCCAAGAGACCACTTGGCACACCAAAAAGACCACCGTTGCTCTCCAGTACAAGATATTCTTTCCCACCGCTTCCCACTTTTCTCCCCCAGCTATGTCATTTCCTCCCAGAAATGCCACTTTTCCCTTGGAAATTTCACCTTCTCTTCCAAAAAGAGGAGATTTGCTCCCAGAAATACCCCTTCTCTTACAACTGCCACACGCTTTCTCCCCAAAAAGCCTCCATGACAATGCCAAATGGGACACTTGCAGCCAAGAAGAGGACACCTTCTCTCAGAAAGACCACTTTTCTCCCCAAGAGAGGAGATTTTCTCCCAATTGGATGACATTTGCTGTAAGAAAGACCTGTTTTCTTCCCTCAAGAGGACATTGTCTTTCCCACTGAGGACATTTTCTCCCAGAAGTGCCGCTACTCTTTGAAACACCTCCATTTCCTCCCAAATCTACTCCATGACACGCCTCCGGATGACACTTACTCCCCGATTTGGGGCATTTTCTCCCAGAAATACCACTTCTCTCCCAAAGGGATGGCCTTTTCCCTCTCTAGCATCTGTTTCCTCACCAATACCTGGCATTTTCTCCCAGAAACACCAGCTTTCTCACACATACATCACCTTCCCCCCCCCACATCAGACCTCTTCTCCCAGAAATACCAGGACTCTGCTGAATATTTCCCATTCCCTCCGGAACATACAGCATTACACTCCGCAAGAGGACAGTTTCTTTCAGAAATGTGGCATTTTATCGCAGATACACCATTTTTATGCCCAGTAGAGCTCCTTTTCTCCCAGAAATAGCACTGCTCTTAGGAAGAGCTCCCATTTTCTAACCAAAAGGCTGCTTTACACTCCTCAAGATCACACTTACCCCCATCAAGATGGCAGTGTCACAGAAATACCAGCTTCTGCCCCCAAAATGGGACTTTGGCTCTCCAAAACAAGACATTTTCTCCCAGAAATACCAGGACTCTTAGAAATACCTCACGTTTCATCTCAAGAATACTGCTTTCCACTCCTCAAGATCACGCTGACTCCCATCACAATGGCCTTTTCTCCCACATACACCAGCTTTCTCCCAAATACACGACATTTTCTCCCACATACACCCGTTTTCTCCCAAAGATGGGACATATTCTCCCAGAAATGCCAGCTTATGCCTTAAAAAACGGCCTTTTTTTCCCCAAAATACCAGCTTTCTCACAAACACCTGTCATTTTCCAACCAAGTCTGCTACTATCTCCCAGAAACAGCCGGTTTCCGAGAAATACCTGACGTTTGCTCTCCCAAATACTACTCGACACTCCTCCAGAGGACATTGTCTCCCCTATTTACCACGTTTTCTCCCCAAGAGACCACTTGGCACACCAAAAAGACCACCGTTGCTCTCCAGTACAAGATATTCTTTCCCACCGCTTCCCACTTTTCTCCCCCAGCTATGTCATTTCCTCCCAGAAATGCCACTTTTCCCTTGGAAATTTCACCTTCTCTTCCAAAAAGAGGAGATATGCTCCCAGAAATACCCCTTCTCTTACAACTGCCACACGCTTTCTCCCCAGAAAGCCTCCATGACAATGCCAAATGGGACACTTGCAGCCAAGAAGAGGACACCTTCTCTCAGAAAGACCACTTTTCTCCCCAAGAGAGGAGATTTTCTCCCAATTGGATGACATTTGCTGTAAGAAAGACCTCTTTTCTTCCCTCAAGAGGACATTGTCTTTCCCACTGAGGACATTTTCTCCCAGAAGTGCCGCTACTCTTTGAAACACCTCCATTTCCTCCCAAATCTACTCCATGACACGCCTCCGGATGACACTTACTCCCCGATTTGGGGCATTTTCTCCCAGAAATACCACTTCTCTCCCAAAGGGATGGCCTTTTCCCTCTCTAGCATCTGTTTCCTCACCAATACCTGGCATTTTCTCCCAGAAACACCAGCTTTCTCACACATACATCACCTTCCCCCCCCCACATCAGACCTCTTCTCCCAGAAATACCAGGACTCTGCTGAATATTTCCCATTCCCTCCGGAACATACAGCATTACACTCCGCAAGAGGACAGTTTCTTTCAGAAATGTGGCATTTTATCGCAGATACACCATTTTTATGCCCAGTAGAGCTCCTTTTCTCCCAGAAATAGCACTGCTCTTAGGAAGAGCTCCCATTTTCTAACCAAAAGGCTGCTTTACACTCCTCAAGATCACACTTACCCCCATCAAGATGGCAGTGTCACAGAAATACCAGCTTCTGCCCCCAAAATGGGACTTTGGCTCTCCAAAACAAGACATTTTCTCCCAGAAATACCAGGACTCTTAGAAATACCTCACGTTTCATCTCAAGAATACTGCTTTCCACTCCTCAAGATCACGCTGACTCCCATCACAATGGCCTTTTCTCCCACATACACCAGCTTTCTCCCAAATACACGACATTTTCTCCCACATACACCCGTTTTCTCCCAAAGATGGGACATATTCTCCCAGAAATGCCAGCTTATGCCTTAAAAAACGGCCTTTTTTTCCCCAAAATACCAGCTTTCTCACAAACACCTGTCATTTTCCAACCAAGTCTGCTACTATCTCCCAGAAACAGCCGGTTTCCGAGAAATACCTGACGTTTGCTCTCCCAAATACTACTCGACACTCCTCCAGAGGACATTGTCTCCCCTATTTACCACGTTTTCTCCCCAAGAGACCACTTGGCACACCAAAAAGACCACCGTTGCTCTCCAGTACAAGATATTCTTTCCCACCGCTTCCCACTTTTCTCCCCCAGCTATGTCATTTCCTCCCAGAAATGCCACTTTTCCCTTGGAAATTTCACCTTCTCTTCCAAAAAGAGGAGATTTGCTCCCAGAAATACCCCTTCTCTTACAACTGCCACACGCTTTCTCCCCAGAAAGCCTCCATGACAATGCCAAATGGGACACTTGCAGCCAAGAAGAGGACACCTTCTCTCAGAAAGACCACTTTTCTCCCCAAGAGAGGAGATTTTCTCCCAATTGGATGACATTTGCTGTAAGAAAGACCTCTTTTCTTCCCTCAAGAGGACATTGTCTTTCCCACTGAGAACATTTTCTCCCAGAAGTGCCGCTACTCTTTGAAACACCTCCATTTCCTCCCAAATCTACTCCATGACACGCCTCAGGATGACACTTACTCCCCGATTTGGGGCATTTTCTCCCAGAAATACCACTTCTCTCCCAAAGGGATGGCCTTTTCCCTCTCTAGCATCTGTTTCCTCACCAATACCTGGCATTTTCTCCCAGAAACACCAGCTTTCTCACACATACATCACCTTCCCCCCCCCCACATCAGACCTCTTCTCCCAGAAATACCAGGACTCTGCTGAATATTTCCCATTCCCTCCGGAACATACAGCATTACACTCCGCAAGAGGACAGTTTCTTTCAGAAATGTGGCATTTTATCGCAGATACACCATTTTTATGCCCAGTAGAGCTCCTTTTCTCCCAGAAATAGCACTGCTCTTAGGAAGAGCTCCCATTTTCTAACCGAAAGGCTGCTTTACACTCCTCAAGATCACACTTACCCCCATCAAGATGGCAGTGTCACAGAAATACCAGCTTCTGCCCCCAAAATGGGACTTTGGCTCTCCAAAACAAGACATTTTCTCCCAGAAATACCAGGACTCTTAGAAATACCTCACGTTTCATCTCAAGAATACTGCTTTCCACTCCTCAAGATCACGCTGACTCCCATCACAATGGCCTTTTCTCCCACATACACCAGCTTTCTCCCAAATACACGACATTTTCTCCCACATACACCCGTCTTCTCCCAAAGATGGGACATATTCTCCCAGAAATGCCAGCTTATTCTTTAAAAAACGGCCTTTTTTTCCCCAAAATACCAGCTTTCTCACAAACACCTGTCATTTTCCAACCAAGTCTGCTACTATCTCCCAGAAACAGCCGGTTTCCGAGAAATACCTGACGTTTGCTCTCCCAAATACTACTCGACACTCCTCCAGAGGACATTGTCTCCCCTATTTACCACGTTTTCTCCCCAAGAGACCACTTGGCACACCAAAAAGACCACCGTTGCTCTCCAGTACAAGATATTCTTTCCCACCGCTTCCCACTTTTCTCCCCCAGCTATGTCATTTCCTCCCAGAAATGCCACTTTTCCCTTGGAAATTTCACCTTCTCTTCCAAAAAGAGGAGATTTGCTCCCAGAAATACCCCTTCTCTTACAACTGCCACACGCTTTCTCCCCAGAAAGCCTCCATGACAATGCCAAATGGGACACTTGCAGCCAAGAAGAGGACACCTTCTCTCAGAAAGACCACTTTTCTCCCCAAGAGAGGAGATTTTCTCCCAATTGGATGACATTTGCTGTAAGAAAGACCTCTTTTCTTCCCTCAAGAGGACATTGTCTTTCCCACTGAGAACATTTTCTCCCAGAAGTGCCGCTACTCTTTGAAACACCTCCATTTCCTCCCAAATCTACTCCATGACACGCCTCAGGATGACACTTACTCCCCGATTTGGGGCATTTTCTCCCAGAAATACCACTTCTCTCCCAAAGGGATGGCCTTTTCCCTCTCTAGCATCTGTTTCCTCACCAATACCTGGCATTTTCTCCCAGAAACACCAGCTTTCTCACACATACATCACCTTCCCCCCCCCACATCAGACCTCTTCTCCCAGAAATACCAGGACTCTGCTGAATATTTCCCATTCCCTCCGGAACATACAGCATTACACTCCGCAAGAGGACAGTTTCTTTCAGAAATGTGGCATTTTATCGCAGATACACCATTTTTATGCCCAGTAGAGCTCCTTTTCTCCCAGAAATAGCACTGCTCTTAGGAAGAGCTCCCATTTTCTAACCAAAAGGCTGCTTTACACTCCTCAAGATCACACTTACCCCCATCAAGATGGCAGTGTCACAGAAATACCAGCTTCTGCCCCCAAAATGGGACTTTGGCTCTCCAAAACAAGACATTTTCTCCCAGAAATACCAGGACTCTTAGAAATACCTCACGTTTCATCTCAAGAATACTGCTTTCCACTCCTCAAGATCACGCTGACTCCCATCACAATGGCCTTTTCTCCCACATACACCAGCTTTCTCCCAAATACACGACATTTTCTCCCACATACACCCGTCTTCTCCCAAAGATGGGACATATTCTCCCAGAAATGCCAGCTTATGCCTTAAAAAACGGCCTTTTTTTCCCCAAAATACCAGCTTTCTCACAAACACCTGTCATTTTCCAACCAAGTCTGCTACTATCTCCCAGAAACAGCCGGTTTCCGAGAAATACCTGACGTTTGCTCTCCCAAATACTACTCGACACTCCTCCAGAGGACATTGTCTCCCCTATTTACCACGTTTTCTCCCCAAGAGACCACTTGGCACACCAAAAAGACCACCGTTGCTCTCCAGTACAAGATATTCTTTCCCACCGCTTCCCACTTTTCTCCCCCAGCTATGTCATTTCCTCCCAGAAATGCCACTTTTCCCTTGGAAATTTCACCTTCTCTTCCAAAAAGAGGAGATTTGCTCCCAGAAATACCCCTTCTCTTACAACTGCCACACGCTTTCTCCCCAAAAAGCCTCCATGACAATGCCAAATGGGACACTTGCAGCCAAGAAGAGGACACCTTCTCTCAGAAAGACCACTTTTCTCCCCAAGAGAGGAGATTTTCTCCCAATTGGATGACATTTGCTGTAAGAAAGACCTGTTTTCTTCCCTCAAGAGGACATTGTCTTTCCCACTGAGGACATTTTCTCCCAGAAGTGCCGCTACTCTTTGAAACACCTCCATTTCCTCCCAAATCTACTCCATGACACGCCTCAGGATGACACTTACTCCCCGATTTGGGGCATTTTCTCCCAGAAATACCACTTCTCTCCCAAAGGGATGGCCTTTTCCCTCTCTAGCATCTGTTTCCTCACCAATACCTGGCATTTTCTCCCAGAAACACCAGCTTTCTCACACATACATCACCTTCCCCCCCCCACATCAGACCTCTTCTCCCAGAAATACCAGGACTCTGCTGAATATTTCCCATTCCCTCCGGAACATACAGCATTACACTCCGCAAGAGGACAGTTTCTTTCAGAAATGTGGCATTTTATCGCAGATACACCATTTTTATGCCCAGTAGAGCTCCTTTTCTCCCAGAAATAGCACTGCTCTTAGGAAGAGCTCCCATTTTCTAACCAAAAGGCTGCTTTACACTCCTCAAGATCACACTTACCCCCATCAAGATGGCAGTGTCACAGAAATACCAGCTTCTGCCCCCAAAATGGGACTTTGGCTCTCCAAAACAAGACATTTTCTCCCAGAAATACCAGGACTCTTAGAAATACCTCACGTTTCATCTCAAGAATACTGCTTTCCACTCCTCAAGATCACGCTGACTCCCATCACAATGGCCTTTTCTCCCACATACACCAGCTTTCTCCCAAATACACGACATTTTCTCCCACATACACCCGTTTTCTCCCAAAGATGGGACATATTCTCCCAGAAATGCCAGCTTATGCCTTAAAAAACGGCCTTTTTTTCCCCAAAATACCAGCTTTCTCACAAACACCTGTCATTTTCCAACCAAGTCTGCTACTATCTCCCAGAAACAGCCGGTTTCCGAGAAATACCTGACGTTTGCTCTCCCAAATACTACTCGACACTCCTCCAGAGGACATTGTCTCCCCTATTTACCACGTTTTCTCCCCAAGAGACCACTTGGCACACCAAAAAGACCACCGTTGCTCTCCAGTACAAGATATTCTTTCCCACCGCTTCCCACTTTTCTCCCCCAGCTATGTCATTTCCTCCCAGAAATGCCACTTTTCCCTTGGAAATTTCACCTTCTCTTCCAAAAAGAGGAGATTTGCTCCCAGAAATACCCCTTCTCTTACAACTGCCACACGCTTTCTCCCCAAAAAGCCTCCATGACAATGCCAAATGGGACACTTGCAGCCAAGAAGAGGACACCTTCTCTCAGAAAGACCACTTTTCTCCCCAAGAGAGGAGATTTTCTCCCAATTGGATGACATTTGCTGTAAGAAAGACCTCTTTTCTTCCCTCAAGAGGACATTGTCTTTCCCACTGAGGACATTTTCTCCCAGAAGTGCCGCTACTCTTTGAAACACCTCCATTTCCTCCCAAATCTACTCCATGACACGCCTCAGGATGACACTTACTCCCCGATTTGGGGCATTTTCTCCCAGAAATACCACTTCTCTCCCAAAGGGATGGCCTTTTCCCTCTCTAGCATCTGTTTCCTCACCAATACCTGGCATTTTCTCCCAGAAACACCAGCTTTCTCACACATACATCACCTTCCCCCCCCCACATCAGACCTCTTCTCCCAGAAATACCAGGACTCTGCTGAATATTTCCCATTCCCTCCGGAACATACAGCATTACACTCCGCAAGAGGACAGTTTCTTTCAGAAATGTGGCATTTTATCGCAGATACACCATTTTTATGCCCAGTAGAGCTCCTTTTCTCCCAGAAATAGCACTGCTCTTAGGAAGAGCTCCCATTTTCTAACCAAAAGGCTGCTTTACACTCCTCAAGATCACACTTACCCCCATCAAGATGGCAGTGTCACAGAAATACCAGCTTCTGCCCCCAAAATGGGACTTTGGCTCTCCAAAACAAGACATTTTCTCCCAGAAATACCAGGACTCTTAGAAATACCTCACGTTTCATCTCAAGAATACTGCTTTCCACTCCTCAAGATCACGCTGACTCCCATCACAATGGCCTTTTCTCCCACATACACCAGCTTTCTCCCAAATACACGACATTTTCTCCCACATACACCCGTTTTCTCCCAAAGATGGGACATATTCTCCCAGAAATGCCAGCTTATGCCTTAAAAAACGGCCTTTTTTTCCCCAAAATACCAGCTTTCTCACAAACACCTGTCATTTTCCAACCAAGTCTGCTACTATCTCCCAGAAACAGCCGGTTTCCGAGAAATACCTGACGTTTGCTCTCCCAAATACTACTCGACACTCCTCCAGAGGACATTGTCTCCCCTATTTACCACGTTTTCTCCCCAAGAGACCACTTGGCACACCAAAAAGACCACCGTTGCTCTCCAGTACAAGATATTCTTTCCCACCGCTTCCCACTTTTCTCCCCCAGCTATGTCATTTCCTCCCAGAAATGCCACTTTTCCCTTGGAAATTTCACCTTCTCTTCCAAAAAGAGGAGATTTGCTCCCAGAAATACCCCTTCTCTTACAACTGCCACACGCTTTCTCCCCAAAAAGCCTCCATGACAATGCCAAATGGGACACTTGCAGCCAAGAAGAGGACACCTTCTCTCAGAAAGACCACTTTTCTCCCCAAGAGAGGAGATTTTCTCCCAATTGGATGACATTTGCTGTAAGAAAGACCTGTTTTCTTCCCTCAAGAGGACATTGTCTTTCCCACTGAGGACATTTTCTCCCAGAAGTGCCGCTACTCTTTGAAACACCTCCATTTCCTCCCAAATCTACTCCATGACACGCCTCAGGATGACACTTACTCCCCGATTTGGGGCATTTTCTCCCAGAAATACCACTTCTCTCCCAAAGGGATGGCCTTTTCCCTCTCTAGCATCTGTTTCCTCACCAATACCTGGCATTTTCTCCCAGAAACACCAGCTTTCTCACACATACATCACCTTCCCCCCCCCACATCAGACCTCTTCTCCCAGAAATACCAGGACTCTGCTGAATATTTCCCATTCCCTCCGGAACATACAGCATTACACTCCGCAAGAGGACAGTTTCTTTCAGAAATGTGGCATTTTATCGCAGATACACCATTTTTATGCCCAGTAGAGCTCCTTTTCTCCCAGAAATAGCACTGCTCTTAGGAAGAGCTCCCATTTTCTAACCAAAAGGCTGCTTTACACTCCTCAAGATCACACTTACCCCCATCAAGATGGCAGTGTCACAGAAATACCAGCTTCTGCCCCCAAAATGGGACTTTGGCTCTCCAAAACAAGACATTTTCTCCCAGAAATACCAGGACTCTTAGAAATACCTCACGTTTCATCTCAAGAATACTGCTTTCCACTCCTCAAGATCACGCTGACTCCCATCACAATGGCCTTTTCTCCCACATACACCAGCTTTCTCCCAAATACACGACATTTTCTCCCACATACACCCGTTTTCTCCCAAAGATGGGACATATTCTCCCAGAAATGCCAGCTTATGCCTTAAAAAACGGCCTTTTTTTCCCCAAAATACCAGCTTTCTCACAAACACCTGTCATTTTCCAACCAAGTCTGCTACTATCTCCCAGAAACAGCCGGTTTCCGAGAAATACCTGACGTTTGCTCTCCCAAATACTACTCGACACTCCTCCAGAGGACATTGTCTCCCCTATTTACCACGTTTTCTCCCCAAGAGACCACTTGGCACACCAAAAAGACCACCGTTGCTCTCCAGTACAAGATATTCTTTCCCACCGCTTCCCACTTTTCTCCCCCAGCTATGTCATTTCCTCCCAGAAATGCCACTTTTCCCTTGGAAATTTCACCTTCTCTTCCAAAAAGAGGAGATTTGCTCCCAGAAATACCCCTTCTCTTACAACTGCCACACGCTTTCTCCCCAAAAAGCCTCCATGACAATGCCAAATGGGACACTTGCAGCCAAGAAGAGGACACCTTCTCTCAGAAAGACCACTTTTCTCCCCAAGAGAGGAGATTTTCTCCCAATTGGATGACATTTGCTGTAAGAAAGACCTCTTTTCTTCCCTCAAGAGGACATTGTCTTTCCCACTGAGGACATTTTCTCCCAGAAGTGCCGCTACTCTTTGAAACACCTCCATTTCCTCCCAAATCTACTCCATGACACGCCTCAGGATGACACTTACTCCCCGATTTGGGGCATTTTCTCCCAGAAATACCACTTCTCTCCCAAAGGGATGGCCTTTTCCCTCTCTAGCATCTGTTTCCTCACCAATACCTGGCATTTTCTCCCAGAAACACCAGCTTTCTCACACATACATCACCTTCCCCCCCCCACATCAGACCTCTTCTCCCAGAAATACCAGGACTCTGCTGAATATTTCCCATTCCCTCCGGAACATACAGCATTACACTCCGCAAGAGGACAGTTTCTTTCAGAAATGTGGCATTTTATCGCAGATACACCATTTTTATGCCCAGTAGAGCTCCTTTTCTCCCAGAAATAGCACTGCTCTTAGGAAGAGCTCCCATTTTCTAACCAAAAGGCTGCTTTACACTCCTCAAGATCACACTTACCCCCATCAAGATGGCAGTGTCACAGAAATACCAGCTTCTGCCCCCAAAATGGGACTTTGGCTCTCCAAAACAAGACATTTTCTCCCAGAAATACCAGGACTCTTAGAAATACCTCACGTTTCATCTCAAGAATACTGCTTTCCACTCCTCAAGATCACGCTGACTCCCATCACAATGGCCTTTTCTCCCACATACACCAGCTTTCTCCCAAATACACGACATTTTCTCCCACATACACCCGTCTTCTCCCAAAGATGGGACATATTCTCCCAGAAATGCCAGCTTATTCCTTAAAAAACGGCCTTTTTTTCCCCAAAATACCAGCTTTCTCACAAACACCTGTCATTTTCCAACCAAGTCTGCTACTATCTCCCAGAAACAGCCGGTTTCCGAGAAATACCTGACGTTTGCTCTCCCAAATACTACTCGACACTCCTCCAGAGGACATTGTCTCCCCTATTTACCACGTTTTCTCCCCAAGAGACCACTTGGCACACCAAAAAGACCACCGTTGCTCTCCAGTACAAGATATTCTTTCCCACCGCTTCCCACTTTTCTCCCCCAGCTATGTCATTTCCTCCCAGAAATGCCACTTTTCCCTTGGAAATTTCACCTTCTCTTCCAAAAAGAGGAGATTTGCTCCCAGAAATACCCCTTCTCTTACAACTGCCACACGCTTTCTCCCCAAAAAGCCTCCATGACAATGCCAAATGGGACACTTGCAGCCAAGAAGAGGACACCTTCTCTCAGAAAGACCACTTTTCTCCCCAAGAGAGGAGATTTTCTCCCAATTGGATGACATTTGCTGTAAGAAAGACCTCTTTTCTTCCCTCAAGAGGACATTGTCTTTCCCACTGAGGACATTTTCTCCCAGAAGTGCCGCTACTCTTTGAAACACCTCCATTTCCTCCCAAATCTACTCCATGACACGCCTCCGGATGACACTTACTCCCCGATTTGGGGCATTTTCTCCCAGAAATACCACTTCTCTCCCAAAGGGATGGCCTTTTCCCTCTCTAGCATCTGTTTCCTCACCAATACCTGGCATTTTCTCCCAGAAACACCAGCTTTCTCACACATACATCACCTTCCCCCCCCCCACATCAGACCTCTTCTCCCAGAAATACCAGGACTCTGCTGAATATTTCCCATTCCCTCCGGAACATACAGCATTACACTCCGCAAGAGGACAGTTTCTTTCAGAAATGTGGCATTTTATCGCAGATACACCATTTTTATGCCCAGTAGAGCTCCTTTTCTCCCAGAAATAGCACTGCTCTTAGGAAGAGCTCCCATTTTCTAACCAAAAGGCTGCTTTACACTCCTCAAGATCACACTTACCCCCATCAAGATGGCAGTGTCACAGAAATACCAGCTTCTGCCCCCAAAATGGGACTTTGGCTCTCCAAAACAAGACATTTTCTCCCAGAAATACCAGGACTCTTAGAAATACCTCACGTTTCATCTCAAGAATACTGCTTTCCACTCCTCAAGATCACGCTGACTCCCATCACAATGGCCTTTTCTCCCACATACACCAGCTTTCTCCCAAATACACGACATTTTCTCCCACATACACCCGTTTTCTCCCAAAGATGGGACATATTCTCCCAGAAATGCCAGCTTATGCCTTAAAAAACGGCCTTTTTTTCCCCAAAATACCAGCTTTCTCACAAACACCTGTCATTTTCCAACCAAGTCTGCTACTATCTCCCAGAAACAGCCGGTTTCCGAGAAATACCTGACGTTTGCTCTCCCAAATACTACTCGACACTCCTCCAGAGGACATTGTCTCCCCTATTTACCACGTTTTCTCCCCAAGAGACCACTTGGCACACCAAAAAGACCACCGTTGCTCTCCAGTACAAGATATTCTTTCCCACCGCTTCCCACTTTTCTCCCCCAGCTATGTCATTTCCTCCCAGAAATGCCACTTTTCCCTTGGAAATTTCACCTTCTCTTCCAAAAAGAGGAGATTTGCTCCCAGAAATACCCCTTCTCTTACAACTGCCACACGCTTTCTCCCCAAAAAGCCTCCATGACAATGCCAAATGGGACACTTGCAGCCAAGAAGAGGACACCTTCTCTCAGAAAGACCACTTTTCTCCCCAAGAGAGGAGATTTTCTCCCAATTGGATGACATTTGCTGTAAGAAAGACCTCTTTTCTTCCCTCAAGAGGACATTGTCTTTCCCACTGAGGACATTTTCTCCCAGAAGTGCCGCTACTCTTTGAAACACCTCCATTTCCTCCCAAATCTACTCCATGACACGCCTCCGGATGACACTTACTCCCCGATTTGGGGCATTTTCTCCCAGAAATACCACTTCTCTCCCAAAGGGATGGCCTTTTCCCTCTCTAGCATCTGTTTCCTCACCAATACCTGGCATTTTCTCCCAGAAACACCAGCTTTCTCACACATACATCACCTTCCCCCCCCCACATCAGACCTCTTCTCCCAGAAATACCAGGACTCTGCTGAATATTTCCCATTCCCTCCGGAACATACAGCATTACACTCCGCAAGAGGACAGTTTCTTTCAGAAATGTGGCATTTTATCGCAGATACACCATTTTTATGCCCAGTAGAGCTCCTTTTCTCCCAGAAATAGCACTGCTCTTAGGAAGAGCTCCCATTTTCTAACCAAAAGGCTGCTTTACACTCCTCAAGATCACACTTACCCCCATCAAGATGGCAGTGTCACAGAAATACCAGCTTCTGCCCCCAAAATGGGACTTTGGCTCTCCAAAACAAGACATTTTCTCCCAGAAATACCAGGACTCTTAGAAATACCTCACGTTTCATCTCAAGAATACTGCTTTCCACTCCTCAAGATCACGCTGACTCCCATCACAATGGCCTTTTCTCCCACATACACCAGCTTTCTCCCAAATACACGACATTTTCTCCCACATACACCCGTTTTCTCCCAAAGATGGGACATATTCTCCCAGAAATGCCAGCTTATGCCTTAAAAAACGGCCTTTTTTTCCCCAAAATACCAGCTTTCTCACAAACACCTGTCATTTTCCAACCAAGTCTGCTACTATCTCCCAGAAACAGCCGGTTTCCGAGAAATACCTGACGTTTGCTCTCCCAAATACTACTCGACACTCCTCCAGAGGACATTGTCTCCCCTATTTACCACGTTTTCTCCCCAAGAGACCACTTGGCACACCAAAAAGACCACCGTTGCTCTCCAGTACAAGATATTCTTTCCCACCGCTTCCCACTTTTCTCCCCCAGCTATGTCATTTCCTCCCAGAAATGCCACTTTTCCCTTGGAAATTTCACCTTCTCTTCCAAAAAGAGGAGATTTGCTCCCAGAAATACCCCTTCTCTTACAACTGCCACACGCTTTCTCCCCAAAAAGCCTCCATGACAATGCCAAATGGGACACTTGCAGCCAAGAAGAGGACACCTTCTCTCAGAAAGACCACTTTTCTCCCCAAGAGAGGAGATTTTCTCCCAATTGGATGACATTTGCTGTAAGAAAGACCTCTTTTCTTCCCTCAAGAGGACATTGTCTTTCCCACTGAGGACATTTTCTCCCAGAAGTGCCGCTACTCTTTGAAACACCTCCATTTCCTCCCAAATCTACTCCATGACACGCCTCCGGATGACACTTACTCCCCGATTTGGGGCATTTTCTCCCAGAAATACCACTTCTCTCCCAAAGGGATGGCCTTTTCCCTCTCTAGCATCTGTTTCCTCACCAATACCTGGCATTTTCTCCCAGAAACACCAGCTTTCTCACACATACATCACCTTCCCCCCCCCACATCAGACCTCTTCTCCCAGAAATACCAGGACTCTGCTGAATATTTCCCATTCCCTCCGGAACATACAGCATTACACTCCGCAAGAGGACAGTTTCTTTCAGAAATGTGGCATTTTATCGCAGATACACCATTTTTATGCCCAGTAGAGCTCCTTTTCTCCCAGAAATAGCACTGCTCTTAGGAAGAGCTCCCATTTTCTAACCAAAAGGCTGCTTTACACTTCTCAAGATCACACTTACCCCCATCAAGATGGCAGTGTCACAGAAATACCAGCTTCTGCCCCCAAAATGGGACTTTGGCTCTCCAAAACAAGACATTTTCTCCCAGAAATACCAGGACTCTTAGAAATACCTCACGTTTCATCTCAAGAATACTGCTTTCCACTCCTCAAGATCACGCTGACTCCCATCACAATGGCCTTTTCTCCCACATACACCAGCTTTCTCCCAAATACACGACATTTTCTCCCACATACACCCGTTTTCTCCCAAAGATGGGACATATTCTCCCAGAAATGCCAGCTTATGCCTTAAAAAACGGCCTTTTTTTCCCCAAAATACCAGCTTTCTCACAAACACCTGTCATTTTCCAACCAAGTCTGCTACTATCTCCCAGAAACAGCCGGTTTCCGAGAAATACCTGACGTTTGCTCTCCCAAATACTACTCGACACTCCTCCAGAGGACATTGTCTCCCCTATTTACCACGTTTTCTCCCCAAGAGACCACTTGGCACACCAAAAAGACCACCGTTGCTCTCCAGTACAAGATATTCTTTCCCACCGCTTCCCACTTTTCTCCCCCAGCTATGTCATTTCCTCCCAGAAATGCCACTTTTCCCTTGGAAATTTCACCTTCTCTTCCAAAAAGAGGAGATTTGCTCCCAGAAATACCCCTTCTCTTACAACTGCCACACGCTTTCTCCCCAAAAAGCCTCCATGACAATGCCAAATGGGACACTTGCAGCCAAGAAGAGGACACCTTCTCTCAGAAAGACCACTTTTCTCCCCAAGAGAGGAGATTTTCTCCCAATTGGATGACATTTGCTGTAAGAAAGACCTCTTTTCTTCCCTCAAGAGGACATTGTCTTTCCCACTGAGGACATTTTCTCCCAGAAGTGCCGCTACTCTTTGAAACACCTCCATTTCCTCCCAAATCTACTCCATGACACGCCTCAGGATGACACTTACTCCCCGATTTGGGGCATTTTCTCCCAGAAATACCACTTCTCTCCCAAAGGGATGGCCTTTTCCCTCTCTAGCATCTGTTTCCTCACCAATACCTGGCATTTTCTCCCAGAAACACCAGCTTTCTCACACATACATCACCTTCCCCCCCCCACATCAGACCTCTTCTCCCAGAAATACCAGGACTCTGCTGAATATTTCCCATTCCCTCCGGAACATACAGCATTACACTCCGCAAGAGGACAGTTTCTTTCAGAAATGTGGCATTTTATCGCAGATACACCATTTTTATGCCCAGTAGAGCTCCTTTTCTCCCAGAAATAGCACTGCTCTTAGGAAGAGCTCCCATTTTCTAACCAAAAGGCTGCTTTACACTCCTCAAGATCACACTTACCCCCATCAAGATGGCAGTGTCACAGAAATACCAGCTTCTGCCCCCAAAATGGGACTTTGGCTCTCCAAAACAAGACATTTTCTCCCAGAAATACCAGGACTCTTAGAAATACCTCACGTTTCATCTCAAGAATACTGCTTTCCACTCCTCAAGATCACGCTGACTCCCATCACAATGGCCTTTTCTCCCACATACACCAGCTTTCTCCCAAATACACGACATTTTCTCCCACATACACCCGTTTTCTCCCAAAGATGGGACATATTCTCCCAGAAATGCCAGCTTATTCCTTAAAAAACGGCCTTTTTTTCCCCAAAATACCAGCTTTCTCACAAACACCTGTCATTTTCCAACCAAGTCTGCTACTATCTCCCAGAAACAGCCGGTTTCCGAGAAATACCTGACGTTTGCTCTCCCAAATACTACTCGACACTCCTCCAGAGGACATTGTCTCCCCTATTTACCACGTTTTCTCCCCAAGAGACCACTTGGCACACCAAAAAGACCACCGTTGCTCTCCAGTACAAGATATTCTTTCCCACCGCTTCCCACTTTTCTCCCCCAGCTATGTCATTTCCTCCCAGAAATGCCACTTTTCCCTTGGAAATTTCACCTTCTCTTCCAAAAAGAGGAGATTTGCTCCCAGAAATACCCCTTCTCTTACAACTGCCACACGCTTTCTCCCCAAAAAGCCTCCATGACAATGCCAAATGGGACACTTGCAGCCAAGAAGAGGACACCTTCTCTCAGAAAGACCACTTTTCTCCCCAAGAGAGGAGATTTTCTCCCAATTGGATGACATTTGCTGTAAGAAAGACCTCTTTTCTTCCCTCAAGAGGACATTGTCTTTCCCACTGAGGACATTTTCTCCCAGAAGTGCCGCTACTCTTTGAAACACCTCCATTTCCTCCCAAATCTACTCCATGACACGCCTCAGGATGACACTTACTCCCCGATTTGGGGCATTTTCTCCCAGAAATACCACTTCTCTCCCAAAGGGATGGCCTTTTCCCTCTCTAGCATCTGTTTCCTCACCAATACCTGGCATTTTCTCCCAGAAACACCAGCTTTCTCACACATACATCACCTTCCCCCCCCCACATCAGACCTCTTCTCCCAGAAATACCAGGACTCTGCTGAATATTTCCCATTCCCTCCGGAACATACAGCATTACACTCCGCAAGAGGACAGTTTCTTTCAGAAATGTGGCATTTTATCGCAGATACACCATTTTTATGCCCAGTAGAGCTCCTTTTCTCCCAGAAATAGCACTGCTCTTAGGAAGAGCTCCCATTTTCTAACCAAAAGGCTGCTTTACACTCCTCAAGATCACACTTACCCCCATCAAGATGGCAGTGTCACAGAAATACCAGCTTCTGCCCCCAAAATGGGACTTTGGCTCTCCAAAACAAGACATTTTCTCCCAGAAATACCAGGACTCTTAGAAATACCTCACGTTTCATCTCAAGAATACTGCTTTCCACTCCTCAAGATCACGCTGACTCCCATCACAATGGCCTTTTCTCCCACATACACCAGCTTTCTCCCAAATACACGACATTTTCTCCCACATACACCCGTTTTCTCCCAAAGATGGGACATATTCTCCCAGAAATGCCAGCTTATGCCTTAAAAAACGGCCTTTTTTTCCCCAAAATACCAGCTTTCTCACAAACACCTGTCATTTTCCAACCAAGTCTGCTACTATCTCCCAGAAACAGCCGGTTTCCGAGAAATACCTGACGTTTGCTCTCCCAAATACTACTCGACACTCCTCCAGAGGACATTGTCTCCCCTATTTACCACGTTTTCTCCCCAAGAGACCACTTGGCACACCAAAAAGACCACCGTTGCTCTCCAGTACAAGATATTCTTTCCCACCGCTTCCCACTTTTCTCCCCCAGCTATGTCATTTCCTCCCAGAAATGCCACTTTTCCCTTGGAAATTTCACCTTCTCTTCCAAAAAGAGGAGATTTGCTCCCAGAAATACCCCTTCTCTTACAACTGCCACACGCTTTCTCCCCAAAAAGCCTCCATGACAATGCCAAATGGGACACTTGCAGCCAAGAAGAGGACACCTTCTCTCAGAAAGACCACTTTTCTCCCCAAGAGAGGAGATTTTCTCCCAATTGGATGACATTTGCTGTAAGAAAGACCTCTTTTCTTCCCTCAAGAGGACATTGTCTTTCCCACTGAGGACATTTTCTCCCAGAAGTGCCGCTACTCTTTGAAACACCTCCATTTCCTCCCAAATCTACTCCATGACACGCCTCCGGATGACACTTACTCCCCGATTTGGGGCATTTTCTCCCAGAAATACCACTTCTCTCCCAAAGGGATGGCCTTTTCCCTCTCTAGCATCTGTTTCCTCACCAATACCTGGCATTTTCTCCCAGAAACACCAGCTTTCTCACACATACATCACCTTCCCCCCCCCACATCAGACCTCTTCTCCCAGAAATACCAGGACTCTGCTGAATATTTCCCATTCCCTCCGGAACATACAGCATTACACTCCGCAAGAGGACAGTTTCTTTCAGAAATGTGGCATTTTATCGCAGATACACCATTTTTATGCCCAGTAGAGCTCCTTTTCTCCCAGAAATAGCACTGCTCTTAGGAAGAGCTCCCATTTTCTAACCAAAAGGCTGCTTTACACTCCTCAAGATCACACTTACCCCCATCAAGATGGCAGTGTCACAGAAATACCAGCTTCTGCCCCCAAAATGGGACTTTGGCTCTCCAAAACAAGACATTTTCTCCCAGAAATACCAGGACTCTTAGAAATACCTCACGTTTCATCTCAAGAATACTGCTTTCCACTCCTCAAGATCACGCTGACTCCCATCACAATGGCCTTTTCTCCCACATACACCAGCTTTCTCCCAAATACACGACATTTTCTCCCACATACACCCGTTTTCTCCCAAAGATGGGACATATTCTCCCAGAAATGCCAGCTTATGCCTTAAAAAACGGCCTTTTTTTCCCCAAAATACCAGCTTTCTCACAAACACCTGTCATTTTCCAACCAAGTCTGCTACTATCTCCCAGAAACAGCCGGTTTCCGAGAAATACCTGACGTTTGCTCTCCCAAATACTACTCGACACTCCTCCAGAGGACATTGTCTCCCCTATTTACCACGTTTTCTCCCCAAGAGACCACTTGGCACACCAAAAAGACCACCGTTGCTCTCCAGTACAAGATATTCTTTCCCACCGCTTCCCACTTTTCTCCCCCAGCTATGTCATTTCCTCCCAGAAATGCCACTTTTCCCTTGGAAATTTCACCTTCTCTTCCAAAAAGAGGAGATTTGCTCCCAGAAATACCCCTTCTCTTACAACTGCCACACGCTTTCTCCCCAAAAAGCCTCCATGACAATGCCAAATGGGACACTTGCAGCCAAGAAGAGGACACCTTCTCTCAGAAAGACCACTTTTCTCCCCAAGAGAGGAGATTTTCTCCCAATTGGATGACATTTGCTGTAAGAAAGACCTCTTTTCTTCCCTCAAGAGGACATTGTCTTTCCCACTGAGGACATTTTCTCCCAGAAGTGCCGCTACTCTTTGAAACACCTCCATTTCCTCCCAAATCTACTCCATGACACGCCTCCGGATGACACTTACTCCCCGATTTGGGGCATTTTCTCCCAGAAATACCACTTCTCTCCCAAAGGGATGGCCTTTTCCCTCTCTAGCATCTGTTTCCTCACCAATACCTGGCATTTTCTCCCAGAAACACCAGCTTTCTCACACATACATCACCTTCCCCCCCCCACATCAGACCTCTTCTCCCAGAAATACCAGGACTCTGCTGAATATTTCCCATTCCCTCCGGAACATACAGCATTACACTCCGCAAGAGGACAGTTTCTTTCAGAAATGTGGCATTTTATCGCAGATACACCATTTTTATGCCCAGTAGAGCTCCTTTTCTCCCAGAAATAGCACTGCTCTTAGGAAGAGCTCCCATTTTCTAACCAAAAGGCTGCTTTACACTCCTCAAGATCACACTTACCCCCATCAAGATGGCAGTGTCACAGAAATACCAGCTTCTGCCCCCAAAATGGGACTTTGGCTCTCCAAAACAAGACATTTTCTCCCAGAAATACCAGGACTCTTAGAAATACCTCACGTTTCATCTCAAGAATACTGCTTTCCACTCCTCAAGATCACGCTGACTCCCATCACAATGGCCTTTTCTCCCACATACACCAGCTTTCTCCCAAATACACGACATTTTCTCCCACATACACCCGTCTTCTCCCAAAGATGGGACATATTCTCCCAGAAATGCCAGCTTATTCCTTAAAAAACGGCCTTTTTTTCCCCAAAATACCAGCTTTCTCACAAACACCTGTCATTTTCCAACCAAGTCTGCTACTATCTCCCAGAAACAGCCGGTTTCCGAGAAATACCTGACGTTTGCTCTCCCAAATACTACTCGACACTCCTCCAGAGGACATTGTCTCCCCTATTTACCACGTTTTCTCCCCAAGAGACCACTTGGCACACCAAAAAGACCACCGTTGCTCTCCAGTACAAGATATTCTTTCCCACCGCTTCCCACTTTTCTCCCCCAGCTATGTCATTTCCTCCCAGAAATGCCACTTTTCCCTTGGAAATTTCACCTTCTCTTCCAAAAAGAGGAGATTTGCTCCCAGAAATACCCCTTCTCTTACAACTGCCACACGCTTTCTCCCCAAAAAGCCTCCATGACAATGCCAAATGGGACACTTGCAGCCAAGAAGAGGACACCTTCTCTCAGAAAGACCACTTTTCTCCCCAAGAGAGGAGATTTTCTCCCAATTGGATGACATTTGCTGTAAGAAAGACCTCTTTTCTTCCCTCAAGAGGACATTGTCTTTCCCACTGAGGACATTTTCTCCCAGAAGTGCCGCTACTCTTTGAAACACCTCCATTTCCTCCCAAATCTACTCCATGACACGCCTCCGGATGACACTTACTCCCCGATTTGGGGCATTTTCTCCCAGAAATACCACTTCTCTCCCAAAGGGATGGCCTTTTCCCTCTCTAGCATCTGTTTCCTCACCAATACCTGGCATTTTCTCCCAGAAACACCAGCTTTCTCACACATACATCACCTTCCCCCCCCCACATCAGACCTCTTCTCCCAGAAATACCAGGACTCTGCTGAATATTTCCCATTCCCTCCGGAACATACAGCATTACACTCCGCAAGAGGACAGTTTCTTTCAGAAATGTGGCATTTTATCGCAGATACACCATTTTTATGCCCAGTAGAGCTCCTTTTCTCCCAGAAATAGCACTGCTCTTAGGAAGAGCTCCCATTTTCTAACCAAAAGGCTGCTTTACACTCCTCAAGATCACACTTACCCCCATCAAGATGGCAGTGTCACAGAAATACCAGCTTCTGCCCCCAAAATGGGACTTTGGCTCTCCAAAACAAGACATTTTCTCCCAGAAATACCAGGACTCTTAGAAATACCTCACGTTTCATCTCAAGAATACTGCTTTCCACTCCTCAAGATCACGCTGACTCCCATCACAATGGCCTTTTCTCCCACATACACCAGCTTTCTCCCAAATACACGACATTTTCTCCCACATACACCCGTTTTCTCCCAAAGATGGGACATATTCTCCCAGAAATGCCAGCTTATGCCTTAAAAAACGGCCTTTTTTTCCCCAAAATACCAGCTTTCTCACAAACACCTGTCATTTTCCAACCAAGTCTGCTACTATCTCCCAGAAACAGCCGGTTTCCGAGAAATACCTGACGTTTGCTCTCCCAAATACTACTCGACACTCCTCCAGAGGACATTGTCTCCCCTATTTACCACGTTTTCTCCCCAAGAGACCACTTGGCACACCAAAAAGACCACCGTTGCTCTCCAGTACAAGATATTCTTTCCCACCGCTTCCCACTTTTCTCCCCCAGCTATGTCATTTCCTCCCAGAAATGCCACTTTTCCCTTGGAAATTTCACCTTCTCTTCCAAAAAGAGGAGATTTGCTCCCAGAAATACCCCTTCTCTTACAACTGCCACACGCTTTCTCCCCAAAAAGCCTCCATGACAATGCCAAATGGGACACTTGCAGCCAAGAAGAGGACACCTTCTCTCAGAAAGACCACTTTTCTCCCCAAGAGAGGAGATTTTCTCCCAATTGGATGACATTTGCTGTAAGAAAGACCTCTTTTCTTCCCTCAAGAGGACATTGTCTTTCCCACTGAGGACATTTTCTCCCAGAAGTGCCGCTACTCTTTGAAACACCTCCATTTCCTCCCAAATCTACTCCATGACACGCCTCCGGATGACACTTACTCCCCGATTTGGGGCATTTTCTCCCAGAAATACCACTTCTCTCCCAAAGGGATGGCCTTTTCCCTCTCTAGCATCTGTTTCCTCACCAATACCTGGCATTTTCTCCCAGAAACACCAGCTTTCTCACACATACATCACCTTCCCCCCCCCACATCAGACCTCTTCTCCCAGAAATACCAGGACTCTGCTGAATATTTCCCATTCCCTCCGGAACATACAGCATTACACTCCGCAAGAGGACAGTTTCTTTCAGAAATGTGGCATTTTATCGCAGATACACCATTTTTATGCCCAGTAGAGCTCCTTTTCTCCCAGAAATAGCACTGCTCTTAGGAAGAGCTCCCATTTTCTAACCAAAAGGCTGCTTTACACTCCTCAAGATCACACTTACCCCCATCAAGATGGCAGTGTCACAGAAATACCAGCTTCTGCCCCCAAAATGGGACTTTGGCTCTCCAAAACAAGACATTTTCTCCCAGAAATACCAGGACTCTTAGAAATACCTCACGTTTCATCTCAAGAATACTGCTTTCCACTCCTCAAGATCACGCTGACTCCCATCACAATGGCCTTTTCTCCCACATACACCAGCTTTCTCCCAAATACACGACATTTTCTCCCACATACACCCGTTTTCTCCCAAAGATGGGACATATTCTCCCAGAAATGCCAGCTTATGCCTTAAAAAACGGCCTTTTTTTCCCCAAAATACCAGCTTTCTCACAAACACCTGTCATTTTCCAACCAAGTCTGCTACTATCTCCCAGAAACAGCCGGTTTCCGAGAAATACCTGACGTTTGCTCTCCCAAATACTACTCGACACTCCTCCAGAGGACATTGTCTCCCCTATTTACCACGTTTTCTCCCCAAGAGACCACTTGGCACACCAAAAAGACCACCGTTGCTCTCCAGTACAAGATATTCTTTCCCACCGCTTCCCACTTTTCTCCCCCAGCTATGTCATTTCCTCCCAGAAATGCCACTTTTCCCTTGGAAATTTCACCTTCTCTTCCAAAAAGAGGAGATTTGCTCCCAGAAATACCCCTTCTCTTACAACTGCCACACGCTTTCTCCCCAAAAAGCCTCCATGACAATGCCAAATGGGACACTTGCAGCCAAGAAGAGGACACCTTCTCTCAGAAAGACCACTTTTCTCCCCAAGAGAGGAGATTTTCTCCCAATTGGATGACATTTGCTGTAAGAAAGACCTCTTTTCTTCCCTCAAGAGGACATTGTCTTTCCCACTGAGGACATTTTCTCCCAGAAGTGCCGCTACTCTTTGAAACACCTCCATTTCCTCCCAAATCTACTCCATGACACGCCTCCGGATGACACTTACTCCCCGATTTGGGGCATTTTCTCAGAAATACCACTTCTCTCCCAAAGGGATGGCCTTTTCCCTCTCTAGCATCTGTTTCCTCACCAATACCTGGCATTTTCTCCCAGAAACACCAGCTTTCTCACACATACATCACCTTCCCCCCCCCACATCAGACCTCTTCTCCCAGAAATACCAGGACTCTGCTGAATATTTCCCATTCCCTCCGGAACATACAGCATTACACTCCGCAAGAGGACAGTTTCTTTCAGAAATGTGGCATTTTATCGCAGATACACCATTTTTATGCCCAGTAGAGCTCCTTTTCTCCCAGAAATAGCACTGCTCTTAGGAAGAGCTCCCATTTTCTAACCAAAAGGCTGCTTTACACTCCTCAAGATCACACTTACCCCCATCAAGATGGCAGTGTCACAGAAATACCAGCTTCTGCCCCCAAAATGGGACTTTGGCTCTCCAAAACAAGACATTTTCTCCCAGAAATACCAGGACTCTTAGAAATACCTCACGTTTCATCTCAAGAATACTGCTTTCCACTCCTCAAGATCACGCTGACTCCCATCACAATGGCCTTTTCTCCCACATACACCAGCTTTCTCCCAAATACACGACATTTTCTCCCACATACACCCGTTTTCTCCCAAAGATGGGACATATTCTCCCAGAAATGCCAGCTTATGCCTTAAAAAACGGCCTTTTTTTCCCCAAAATACCAGCTTTCTCACAAACACCTGTCATTTTCCAACCAAGTCTGCTACTATCTCCCAGAAACAGCCGGTTTCCGAGAAATACCTGACGTTTGCTCTCCCAAATACTACTCGACACTCCTCCAGAGGACATTGTCTCCCCTATTTACCACGTTTTCTCCCCAAGAGACCACTTGGCACACCAAAAAGACCACCGTTGCTCTCCAGTACAAGATATTCTTTCCCACCGCTTCCCACTTTTCTCCCCCAGCTATGTCATTTCCTCCCAGAAATGCCACTTTTCCCTTGGAAATTTCACCTTCTCTTCCAAAAAGAGGAGATTTGCTCCCAGAAATACCCCTTCTCTTACAACTGCCACACGCTTTCTCCCCAAAAAGCCTCCATGACAATGCCAAATGGGACACTTGCAGCCAAGAAGAGGACACCTTCTCTCAGAAAGACCACTTTTCTCCCCAAGAGAGGAGATTTTCTCCCAATTGGATGACATTTGCTGTAAGAAAGACCTCTTTTCTTCCCTCAAGAGGACATTGTCTTTCCCACTGAGGACATTTTCTCCCAGAAGTGCCGCTACTCTTTGAAACACCTCCATTTCCTCCCAAATCTACTCCATGACACGCCTCAGGATGACACTTACTCCCCGATTTGGGGCATTTTCTCCCAGAAATACCACTTCTCTCCCAAAGGGATGGCCTTTTCCCTCTCTAGCATCTGTTTCCTCACCAATACCTGGCATTTTCTCCCAGAAACACCAGCTTTCTCACACATACATCACCTTCCCCCCCCCACATCAGACCTCTTCTCCCAGAAATACCAGGACTCTGCTGAATATTTCCCATTCCCTCCAGAACATACAGCATTACACTCCGCAAGAGGACAGTTTCTTTCAGAAATGTGGCATTTTATCGCAGATACACCATTTTTATGCCCAGTAGAGCTCCTTTTCTCCCAGAAATAGCACTGCTCTTAGGAAGAGCTCCCATTTTCTAACCAAAAGGCTGCTTTACACTCCTCAAGATCACACTTACCCCCATCAAGATGGCAGTGTCACAGAAATACCAGCTTCTGCCCCCAAAATGGGACTTTGGCTCTCCAAAACAAGACATTTTCTCCCAGAAATACCAGGACTCTTAGAAATACCTCACGTTTCATCTCAAGAATACTGCTTTCCACTCCTCAAGATCACGCTGACTCCCATCACAATGGCCTTTTCTCCCACATACACCAGCTTTCTCCCAAATACACGACATTTTCTCCCACATACACCCGTTTTCTCCCAAAGATGGGACATATTCTCCCAGAAATGCCAGCTTATGCCTTAAAAAACGGCCTTTTTTTCCCCAAAATACCAGCTTTCTCACAAACACCTGTCATTTTCCAACCAAGTCTGCTACTATCTCCCAGAAACAGCCGGTTTCCGAGAAATACCTGACGTTTGCTCTCCCAAATACTACTCGACACTCCTCCAGAGGACATTGTCTCCCCTATTTACCACGTTTTCTCCCCAAGAGACCACTTGGCACACCAAAAAGACCACCGTTGCTCTCCAGTACAAGATATTCTTTCCCACCGCTTCCCACTTTTCTCCCCCAGCTATGTCATTTCCTCCCAGAAATGCCACTTTTCCCTTGGAAATTTCACCTTCTCTTCCAAAAAGAGGAGATTTGCTCCCAGAAATACCCCTTCTCTTACAACTGCCACACGCTTTCTCCCCAGAAAGCCTCCATGACAATGCCAAATGGGACACTTGCAGCCAAGAAGAGGACACCTTCTCTCAGAAAGACCACTTTTCTCCCCAAGAGAGGAGATTTTCTCCCAATTGGATGACATTTGCTGTAAGAAAGACCTCTTTTCTTCCCTCAAGAGGACATTGTCTTTCCCACTGAGGACATTTTCTCCCAGAAGTGCCGCTACTCTTTGAAACACCTCCATTTCCTCCCAAATCTACTCCATGACACGCCTCAGGATGACACTTACTCCCCGATTTGGGGCATTTTCTCCCAGAAATACCACTTCTCTCCCAAAGGGATGGCCTTTTCCCTCTCTAGCATCTGTTTCCTCACCAATACCTGGCATTTTCTCCCAGAAACACCAGCTTTCTCACACATACATCACCTTCCCCCCCCCACATCAGACCTCTTCTCCCAGAAATACCAGGACTCTGCTGAATATTTCCCATTCCCTCCGGAACATACAGCATTACACTCCGCAAGAGGACAGTTTCTTTCAGAAATGTGGCATTTTATCGCAGATACACCATTTTTATGCCCAGTAGAGCTCCTTTTCTCCCAGAAATAGCACTGCTCTTAGGAAGAGCTCCCATTTTCTAACCAAAAGGCTGCTTTACACTCCTCAAGATCACACTTACCCCCATCAAGATGGCAGTGTCACAGAAATACCAGCTTCTGCCCCCAAAATGGGACTTTGGCTCTCCAAAACAAGACATTTTCTCCCAGAAATACCAGGACTCTTAGAAATACCTCACGTTTCATCTCAAGAATACTGCTTTCCACTCCTCAAGATCACGCTGACTCCCATCACAATGGCCTTTTCTCCCACATACACCAGCTTTCTCCCAAATACACGACATTTTCTCCCACATACACCCGTTTTCTCCCAAAGATGGGACATATTCTCCCAGAAATGCCAGCTTATGCCTTAAAAAACGGCCTTTTTTTCCCCAAAATACCAGCTTTCTCACAAACACCTGTCATTTTCCAACCAAGTCTGCTACTATCTCCCAGAAACAGCCGGTTTCCGAGAAATACCTGACGTTTGCTCTCCCAAATACTACTCGACACTCCTCCAGAGGACATTGTCTCCCCTATTTACCACGTTTTCTCCCCAAGAGACCACTTGGCACACCAAAAAGACCACCGTTGCTCTCCAGTACAAGATATTCTTTCCCACCGCTTCCCACTTTTCTCCCCCAGCTATGTCATTTCCTCCCAGAAATGCCACTTTTCCCTTGGAAATTTCACCTTCTCTTCCAAAAAGAGGAGATTTGCTCCCAGAAATACCCCTTCTCTTACAACTGCCACACGCTTTCTCCCCAAAAAGCCTCCATGACAATGCCAAATGGGACACTTGCAGCCAAGAAGAGGACACCTTCTCTCAGAAAGACCACTTTTCTCCCCAAGAGAGGAGATTTTCTCCCAATTGGATGACATTTGCTGTAAGAAAGACCTCTTTTCTTCCCTCAAGAGGACATTGTCTTTCCCACTGAGGACATTTTCTCCCAGAAGTGCCGCTACTCTTTGAAACACCTCCATTTCCTCCCAAATCTACTCCATGACACGCCTCCGGATGACACTTACTCCCCGATTTGGGGCATTTTCTCCCAGAAATACCACTTCTCTCCCAAAGGGATGGCCTTTTCCCTCTCTAGCATCTGTTTCCTCACCAATACCTGGCATTTTCTCCCAGAAACACCAGCTTTCTCACACATACATCACCTTCCCCCCCCCACATCAGACCTCTTCTCCCAGAAATACCAGGACTCTGCTGAATATTTCCCATTCCCTCCGGAACATACAGCATTACACTCCGCAAGAGGACAGTTTCTTTCAGAAATGTGGCATTTTATCGCAGATACACCATTTTTATGCCCAGTAGAGCTCCTTTTCTCCCAGAAATAGCACTGCTCTTAGGAAGAGCTCCCATTTTCTAACCAAAAGGCTGCTTTACACTCCTCAAGATCACACTTACCCCCATCAAGATGGCAGTGTCACAGAAATACCAGCTTCTGCCCCCAAAATGGGACTTTGGCTCTCCAAAACAAGACATTTTCTCCCAGAAATACCAGGACTCTTAGAAATACCTCACGTTTCATCTCAAGAATACTGCTTTCCACTCCTCAAGATCACGCTGACTCCCATCACAATGGCCTTTTCTCCCACATACACCAGCTTTCTCCCAAATACACGACATTTTCTCCCACATACACCCGTTTTCTCCCAAAGATGGGACATATTCTCCCAGAAATGCCAGCTTATGCCTTAAAAAACGGCCTTTTTTCCCCCAAAATACCAGCTTTCTCACAAACACCTGTCATTTTCCAACCAAGTCTGCTACTATCTCCCAGAAACAGCCGGTTTCCGAGAAATACCTGACGTTTTCTCTCCCAAATACTACTCGACACTCCTCCAGAGGACATTGTCTCCCCTATTTACCACGTTTTCTCCCCAAGAGACCACTTGGCACACCAAAAAGACCACCGTTGCTCTCCAGTACAAGATATTCTTTCCCACCGCTTCCCACTTTTCTCCCCCAGCTATGTCATTTCCTCCCAGAAATGCCACTTTTCCCTTGGAAATTTCACCTTCTCTTCCAAAAAGAGGAGATTTGCTCCCAGAAATACCCCTTCTCTTACAACTGCCACACGCTTTCTCCCCAGAAAGCCTCCATGACAATGCCAAATGGGACACTTGCAGCCAAGAAGAGGACACCTTCTCTCAGAAAGACCACTTTTCTCCCCAAGAGAGGAGATTTTCTCCCAATTGGATGACATTTGCTGTAAGAAAGACCTCTTTTCTTCCCTCAAGAGGACATTGTCTTTCCCACTGAGGACATTTTCTCCCAGAAGTGCCGCTACTCTTTGAAACACCTCCATTTCCTCCCAAATCTACTCCATGACACGCCTCCGGATGACACTTACTCCCCGATTTGGGGCATTTTCTCCCAGAAATACCACTTCTCTCCCAAAGGGATGGCCTTTTCCCTCTCTAGCATCTGTTTCCTCACCAATACCTGGCATTTTCTCCCAGAAACACCAGCTTTCTCACACATACATCACCTTCCCCCCCCCACATCAGACCTCTTCTCCCAGAAATACCAGGACTCTGCTGAATATTTCCCATTTCCTCCGGAACATACAGCATTACACTCCGCAAGAGGACAGTTTCTTTCAGAAATGTGGCATTTTATCGCAGATACACCATTTTTATGCCCAGTAGAGCTCCTTTTCTCCCAGAAATAGCACTGCTCTTAGGAAGAGCTCCCATTTTCTAACCAAAAGGCTGCTTTACACTCCTCAAGATCACACTTACCCCCATCAAGATGGCAGTGTCACAGAAATACCAGCTTCTGCCCCCAAAATGGGACTTTGGCTCTCCAAAACAAGACATTTTCTCCCAGAAATACCAGGACTCTTAGAAATACCTCACGTTTCATCTCAAGAATACTGCTTTCCACTCCTCAAGATCACGCTGACTCCCATCACAATGGCCTTTTCTCCCACATACACCAGCTTTCTCCCAAATACACGACATTTTCTCCCACATACACCCGTTTTCTCCCAAAGATGGGACATATTCTCCCAGAAATGCCAGCTTATGCCTTAAAAAACGGCCTTTTTTTCCCCAAAATACCAGCTTTCTCACAAACACCTGTCATTTTCCAACCAAGTCTGCTACTATCTCCCAGAAACAGCCGGTTTCCGAGAAATACCTGACGTTTGCTCTCCCAAATACTACTCGACACTCCTCCAGAGGACATTGTCTCCCCTATTTACCACGTTTTCTCCCCAAGAGACCACTTGGCACACCAAAAAGACCACCGTTGCTCTCCAGTACAAGATATTCTTTCCCACCGCTTCCCACTTTTCTCCCCCAGCTATGTCATTTCCTCCCAGAAATGCCACTTTTCCCTTGGAAATTTCACCTTCTCTTCCAAAAAGAGGAGATTTGCTCCCAGAAATACCCCTTCTCTTACAACTGCCACACGCTTTCTCCCCAAAAAGCCTCCATGACAATGCCAAATGGGACACTTGCAGCCAAGAAGAGGACACCTTCTCTCAGAAAGACCACTTTTCTCCCCAAGAGAGGAGATTTTCTCCCAATTGGATGACATTTGCTGTAAGAAAGACCTCTTTTCTTCCCTCAAGAGGACATTGTCTTTCCCACTGAGGACATTTTCTCCCAGAAGTGCCGCTACTCTTTGAAACACCTCCATTTCCTCCCAAATCTACTCCATGACACGCCTCCGGATGACACTTACTCCCCGATTTGGGGCATTTTCTCCCAGAAATACCACTTCTCTCCCAAAGGGATGGCCTTTTCCCTCTCTAGCATCTGTTTCCTCACCAATACCTGGCATTTTCTCCCAGAAACACCAGCTTTCTCACACATACATCACCTTCCCCCCCACATCAGACCTCTTCTCCCAGAAATACCAGGACTCTGCTGAATATTTCCCATTCCCTCCGGAACATACAGCATTACACTCCGCAAGAGGACAGTTTCTTTCAGAAATGTGGCATTTTATCGCAGATACACCATTTTTATGCCCAGTAGAGCTCCTTTTCTCCCAGAAATAGCACTGCTCTTAGGAAGAGCTCCCATTTTCTAACCAAAAGGCTGCTTTACACTCCTCAAGATCACACTTACCCCCATCAAGATGGCAGTGTCACAGAAATACCAGCTTCTGCCCCCAAAATGGGACTTTGGCTCTCCAAAACAAGACATTTTCTCCCAGAAATACCAGGACTCTTAGAAATACCTCACGTTTCATCTCAAGAATACTGCTTTCCACTCCTCAAGATCACGCTGACTCCCATCACAATGGCCTTTTCTCCCACATACACCAGCTTTCTCCCAAATACACGACATTTTCTCCCACATACACCCGTTTTCTCCCAAAGATGGGACATATTCTCCCAGAAATGCCAGCTTATGCCTTAAAAAACGGCCTTTTTTTCCCCAAAATACCAGCTTTCTCACAAACACCTGTCATTTTCCAACCAAGTCTGCTACTATCTCCCAGAAACAGCCGGTTTCCGAGAAATACCTGACGTTTGCTCTCCCAAATACTACTCGACACTCCTCCAGAGGACATTGTCTCCCCTATTTACCACGTTTTCTCCCCAAGAGACCACTTGGCACACCAAAAAGACCACCGTTGCTCTCCAGTACAAGATATTCTTTCCCACCGCTTCCCACTTTTCTCCCCCAGCTATGTCATTTCCTCCCAGAAATGCCACTTTTCCCTTGGAAATTTCACCTTCTCTTCCAAAAAGAGGAGATTTGCTCCCAGAAATACCCCTTCTCTTACAACTGCCACACGCTTTCTCCCCAGAAAGCCTCCATGACAATGCCAAATGGGACACTTGCAGCCAAGAAGAGGACACCTTCTCTCAGAAAGACCACTTTTCTCCCCAAGAGAGGAGATTTTCTCCCAATTGGATGACATTTGCTGTAAGAAAGACCTCTTTTCTTCCCTCAAGAGGACATTGTCTTTCCCACTGAGAACATTTTCTCCCAGAAGTGCCGCTACTCTTTGAAACACCTCCATTTCCTCCCAAATCTACTCCATGACACGCCTCCGGATGACACTTACTCCCCGATTTGGGGCATTTTCTCCCAGAAATACCACTTCTCTCCCAAAGGGATGGCCTTTTCCCTCTCTAGCATCTGTTTCCTCACCAATACCTGGCATTTTCTCCCAGAAACACCAGCTTTCTCACACATACATCACCTTCCCCCCCCCACATCAGACCTCTTCTCCCAGAAATACCAGGACTCTGCTGAATATTTCCCATTCCCTCCGGAACATACAGCATTACACTCCGCAAGAGGACAGTTTCTTTCAGAAATGTGGCATTTTATCGCAGATACACCATTTTTATGCCCAGTAGAGCTCCTTTTCTCCCAGAAATAGCACTGCTCTTAGGAAGAGCTCCCATTTTCTAACCAAAAGGCTGCTTTACACTCCTCAAGATCACACTTACCCCCATCAAGATGGCAGTGTCACAGAAATACCAGCTTCTGCCCCCAAAATGGGACTTTGGCTCTCCAAAACAAGACATTTTCTCCCAGAAATACCAGGACTCTTAGAAATACCTCACGTTTCATCTCAAGAATACTGCTTTCCACTCCTCAAGATCACGCTGACTCCCATCACAATGGCCTTTTCTCCCACATACACCAGCTTTCTCCCAAATACACGACATTTTCTCCCACATACACCCGTTTTCTCCCAAAGATGGGACATATTCTCCCAGAAATGCCAGCTTATGCCTTAAAAAACGGCCTTTTTTTCCCCAAAATACCAGCTTTCTCACAAACACCTGTCATTTTCCAACCAAGTCTGCTACTATCTCCCAGAAACAGCCGGTTTCCGAGAAATACCTGACGTTTGCTCTCCCAAATACTACTCGACACTCCTCCAGAGGACATTGTCTCCCCTATTTACCACGTTTTCTCCCCAAGAGACCACTTGGCACACCAAAAAGACCACCGTTGCTCTCCAGTACAAGATATTCTTTCCCACCGCTTCCCACTTTTCTCCCCCAGCTATGTCATTTCCTCCCAGAAATGCCACTTTTCCCTTGGAAATTTCACCTTCTCTTCCAAAAAGAGGAGATTTGCTCCCAGAAATACCCCTTCTCTTACAACTGCCACACGCTTTCTCCCCAGAAAGCCTCCATGACAATGCCAAATGGGACACTTGCAGCCAAGAAGAGGACACCTTCTCTCAGAAAGACCACTTTTCTCCCCAAGAGAGGAGATTTTCTCCCAATTGGATGACATTTGCTGTAAGAAAGACCTCTTTTCTTCCCTCAAGAGGACATTGTCTTTCCCACTGAGAACATTTTCTCCCAGAAGTGCCGCTACTCTTTGAAACACCTCCATTTCCTCCCAAATCTACTCCATGACACGCCTCAGGATGACACTTACTCCCCGATTTGGGGCATTTTCTCCCAGAAATACCACTTCTCTCCCAAAGGGATGGCCTTTTCCCTCTCTAGCATCTGTTTCCTCACCAATACCTGGCATTTTCTCCCAGAAACACCAGCTTTCTCACACATACATCACCTTCCCCCCCACATCAGACCTCTTCTCCCAGAAATACCAGGACTCTGCTGAATATTTCCCATTCCCTCCGGAACATACAGCATTACACTCCGCAAGAGGACAGTTTCTTTCAGAAATGTGGCATTTTATCGCAGATACACCATTTTTATGCCCAGTAGAGCTCCTTTTCTCCCAGAAATAGCACTGCTCTTAGGAAGAGCTCCCATTTTCTAACCAAAAGGCTGCTTTACACTCCTCAAGATCACACTTACCCCCATCAAGATGGCAGTGTCACAGAAATACCAGCTTCTGCCCCCAAAATGGGACTTTGGCTCTCCAAAACAAGACATTTTCTCCCAGAAATACCAGGACTCTTAGAAATACCTCACGTTTCATCTCAAGAATACTGCTTTCCACTCCTCAAGATCACGCTGACTCCCATCACAATGGCCTTTTCTCCCACATACACCAGCTTTCTCCCAAATACACGACATTTTCTCCCACATACACCCGTTTTCTCCCAAAGATGGGACATATTCTCCCAGAAATGCCAGCTTATGCCTTAAAAAACGGCCTTTTTTTCCCCAAAATACCAGCTTTCTCACAAACACCTGTCATTTTCCAACCAAGTCTGCTACTATCTCCCAGAAACAGCCGGTTTCCGAGAAATACCTGACGTTTGCTCTCCCAAATACTACTCGACACTCCTCCAGAGGACATTGTCTCCCCTATTTACCACGTTTTCTCCCCAAGAGACCACTTGGCACACCAAAAAGACCACCGTTGCTCTCCAGTACAAGATATTCTTTCCCACCGCTTCCCACTTTTCTCCCCCAGCTATGTCATTTCCTCCCAGAAATGCCACTTTTCCCTTGGAAATTTCACCTTCTCTTCCAAAAAGAGGAGATTTGCTCCCAGAAATACCCCTTCTCTTACAACTGCCACACGCTTTCTCCCCAAAAAGCCTCCATGACAATGCCAAATGGGACACTTGCAGCCAAGAAGAGGACACCTTCTCTCAGAAAGACCACTTTTCTCCCCAAGAGAGGAGATTTTCTCCCAATTGGATGACATTTGCTGTAAGAAAGACCTCTTTTCTTCCCTCAAGAGGACATTGTCTTTCCCACTGAGGACATTTTCTCCCAGAAGTGCCGCTACTCTTTGAAACACCTCCATTTCCTCCCAAATCTACTCCATGACACGCCTCAGGATGACACTTACTCCCCGATTTGGGGCATTTTCTCCCAGAAATACCACTTCTCTCCCAAAGGGATGGCCTTTTCCCTCTCTAGCATCTGTTTCCTCACCAATACCTGGCATTTTCTCCCAGAAACACCAGCTTTCTCACACATACATCACCTTCCCCCCCCCACATCAGACCTCTTCTCCCAGAAATACCAGGACTCTGCTGAATATTTCCCATTCCCTCCGGAACATACAGCATTACACTCCGCAAGAGGACAGTTTCTTTCAGAAATGTGGCATTTTATCGCAGATACACCATTTTTATGCCCAGTAGAGCTCCTTTTCTCCCAGAAATAGCACTGCTCTTAGGAAGAGCTCCCATTTTCTAACCAAAAGGCTGCTTTACACTCCTCAAGATCACACTTACCCCCATCAAGATGGCAGTGTCACAGAAATACCAGCTTCTGCCCCCAAAATGGGACTTTGGCTCTCCAAAACAAGACATTTTCTCCCAGAAATACCAGGACTCTTAGAAATACCTCACGTTTCATCTCAAGAATACTGCTTTCCACTCCTCAAGATCACGCTGACTCCCATCACAATGGCCTTTTCTCCCACATACACCAGCTTTCTCCCAAATACACGACATTTTCTCCCACATACACCCGTTTTCTCCCAAAGATGGGACATATTCTCCCAGAAATGCCAGCTTATGCCTTAAAAAACGGCCTTTTTTTCCCCAAAATACCAGCTTTCTCACAAACACCTGTCATTTTCCAACCAAGTCTGCTACTATCTCCCAGAAACAGCCGGTTTCCGAGAAATACCTGACGTTTGCTCTCCCAAATACTACTCGACACTCCTCCAGAGGACATTGTCTCCCCTATTTACCACGTTTTCTCCCCAAGAGACCACTTGGCACACCAAAAAGACCACCGTTGCTCTCCAGTACAAGATATTCTTTCCCACCGCTTCCCACTTTTCTCCCCCAGCTATGTCATTTCCTCCCAGAAATGCCACTTTTCCCTTGGAAATTTCACCTTCTCTTCCAAAAAGAGGAGATTTGCTCCCAGAAATACCCCTTCTCTTACAACTGCCACACGCTTTCTCCCCAAAAAGCCTCCATGACAATGCCAAATGGGACACTTGCAGCCAAGAAGAGGACACCTTCTCTCAGAAAGACCACTTTTCTCCCCAAGAGAGGAGATTTTCTCCCAATTGGATGACATTTGCTGTAAGAAAGACCTCTTTTCTTCCCTCAAGAGGACATTGTCTTTCCCACTGAGGACATTTTCTCCCAGAAGTGCCGCTACTCTTTGAAACACCTCCATTTCCTCCCAAATCTACTCCATGACACGCCTCAGGATGACACTTACTCCCCGATTTGGGGCATTTTCTCCCAGAAATACCACTTCTCTCCCAAAGGGATGGCCTTTTCCCTCTCTAGCATCTGTTTCCTCACCAATACCTGGCATTTTCTCCCAGAAACACCAGCTTTCTCACACATACATCACCTTCCCCCCCACATCAGACCTCTTCTCCCAGAAATACCAGGACTCTGCTGAATATTTCCCATTCCCTCCGGAACATACAGCATTACACTCCGCAAGAGGACAGTTTCTTTCAGAAATGTGGCATTTTATCGCAGATACACCATTTTTATGCCCAGTAGAGCTCCTTTTCTCCCAGAAATAGCACTGCTCTTAGGAAGAGCTCCCATTTTCTAACCAAAAGGCTGCTTTACACTCCTCAAGATCACACTTACCCCCATCAAGATGGCAGTGTCACAGAAATACCAGCTTCTGCCCCCAAAATGGGACTTTGGCTCTCCAAAACAAGACATTTTCTCCCAGAAATACCAGGACTCTTAGAAATACCTCACGTTTCATCTCAAGAATACTGCTTTCCACTCCTCAAGATCACGCTGACTCCCATCACAATGGCCTTTTCTCCCACATACACCAGCTTTCTCCCAAATACACGACATTTTCTCCCACATACACCCGTCTTCTCCCAAAGATGGGACATATTCTCCCAGAAATGCCAGCTTATGCCTTAAAAAACGGCCTTTTTTTCCCCAAAATACCAGCTTTCTCACAAACACCTGTCATTTTCCAACCAAGTCTGCTACTATCTCCCAGAAACAGCCGGTTTCCGAGAAATACCTGACGTTTGCTCTCCCAAATACTACTCGACACTCCTCCAGAGGACATTGTCTCCCCTATTTACCACGTTTTCTCCCCAAGAGACCACTTGGCACACCAAAAAGACCACCGTTGCTCTCCAGTACAAGATATTCTTTCCCACCGCTTCCCACTTTTCTCCCCCAGCTATGTCATTTCCTCCCAGAAATGCCACTTTTCCCTTGGAAATTTCACCTTCTCTTCCAAAAAGAGGAGATTTGCTCCCAGAAATACCCCTTCTCTTACAACTGCCACACGCTTTCTCCCCAAAAAGCCTCCATGACAATGCCAAATGGGACACTTGCAGCCAAGAAGAGGACACCTTCTCTCAGAAAGACCACTTTTCTCCCCAAGAGAGGAGATTTTCTCCCAATTGGATGACATTTGCTGTAAGAAAGACCTCTTTTCTTCCCTCAAGAGGACATTGTCTTTCCCACTGAGGACATTTTCTCCCAGAAGTGCCGCTACTCTTTGAAACACCTCCATTTCCTCCCAAATCTACTCCATGACACGCCTCCGGATGACACTTACTCCCCGATTTGGGGCATTTTCTCCCAGAAATACCACTTCTCTCCCAAAGGGATGGCCTTTTCCCTCTCTAGCATCTGTTTCCTCACCAATACCTGGCATTTTCTCCCAGAAACACCAGCTTTCTCACACATACATCACCTTCCCCCCCCCACATCAGACCTCTTCTCCCAGAAATACCAGGACTCTGCTGAATATTTCCCATTCCCTCCGGAACATACAGCATTACACTCCGCAAGAGGACAGTTTCTTTCAGAAATGTGGCATTTTATCGCAGATACACCATTTTTATGCCCAGTAGAGCTCCTTTTCTCCCAGAAATAGCACTGCTCTTAGGAAGAGCTCCCATTTTCTAACCAAAAGGCTGCTTTACACTCCTCAAGATCACACTTACCCCCATCAAGATGGCAGTGTCACAGAAATACCAGCTTCTGCCCCCAAAATGGGACTTTGGCTCTCCAAAACAAGACATTTTCTCCCAGAAATACCAGGACTCTTAGAAATACCTCACGTTTCATCTCAAGAATACTGCTTTCCACTCCTCAAGATCACGCTGACTCCCATCACAATGGCCTTTTCTCCCACATACACCAGCTTTCTCCCAAATACACGACATTTTCTCCCACATACACCCGTTTTCTCCCAAAGATGGGACATATTCTCCCAGAAATGCCAGCTTATGCCTTAAAAAACGGCCTTTTTTTCCCCAAAATACCAGCTTTCTCACAAACACCTGTCATTTTCCAACCAAGTCTGCTACTATCTCCCAGAAACAGCCGGTTTCCGAGAAATACCTGACGTTTGCTCTCCCAAATACTACTCGACACTCCTCCAGAGGACATTGTCTCCCCTATTTACCACGTTTTCTCCCCAAGAGACCACTTGGCACACCAAAAAGACCACCGTTGCTCTCCAGTACAAGATATTCTTTCCCACCGCTTCCCACTTTTCTCCCCCAGCTATGTCATTTCCTCCCAGAAATGCCACTTTTCCCTTGGAAATTTCACCTTCTCTTCCAAAAAGAGGAGATTTGCTCCCAGAAATACCCCTTCTCTTACAACTGCCACACGCTTTCTCCCCAGAAAGCCTCCATGACAATGCCAAATGGGACACTTGCAGCCAAGAAGAGGACACCTTCTCTCAGAAAGACCACTTTTCTCCCCAAGAGAGGAGATTTTCTCCCAATTGGATGACATTTGCTGTAAGAAAGACCTCTTTTCTTCCCTCAAGAGGACATTGTCTTTCCCACTGAGGACATTTTCTCCCAGAAGTGCCGCTACTCTTTGAAACACCTCCATTTCCTCCCAAATCTACTCCATGACACGCCTCCGGATGACACTTACTCCCCGATTTGGGGCATTTTCTCCCAGAAATACCACTTCTCTCCCAAAGGGATGGCCTTTTCCCTCTCTAGCATCTGTTTCCTCACCAATACCTGGCATTTTCTCCCAGAAACACCAGCTTTCTCACACATACATCACCTTCCCCCCCCCACATCAGACCTCTTCTCCCAGAAATACCAGGACTCTGCTGAATATTTCCCATTCCCTCCGGAACATACAGCATTACACTCCGCAAGAGGACAGTTTCTTTCAGAAATGTGGCATTTTATCGCAGATACACCATTTTTATGCCCAGTAGAGCTCCTTTTCTCCCAGAAATAGCACTGCTCTTAGGAAGAGCTCCCATTTTCTAACCAAAAGGCTGCTTTACACTCCTCAAGATCACACTTACCCCCATCAAGATGGCAGTGTCACAGAAATACCAGCTTCTGCCCCCAAAATGGGACTTTGGCTCTCCAAAACAAGACATTTTCTCCCAGAAATACCAGGACTCTTAGAAATACCTCACGTTTCATCTCAAGAATACTGCTTTCCACTCCTCAAGATCACGCTGACTCCCATCACAATGGCCTTTTCTCCCACATACACCAGCTTTCTCCCAAATACACGACATTTTCTCCCACATACACCCGTCTTCTCCCAAAGATGGGACATATTCTCCCAGAAATGCCAGCTTATGCCTTAAAAAACGGCCTTTTTTTCCCCAAAATACCAGCTTTCTCACAAACACCTGTCATTTTCCAACCAAGTCTGCTACTATCTCCCAGAAACAGCCGGTTTCCGAGAAATACCTGACGTTTGCTCTCCCAAATACTACTCGACACTCCTCCAGAGGACATTGTCTCCCCTATTTACCACGTTTTCTCCCCAAGAGACCACTTGGCACACCAAAAAGACCACCGTTGCTCTCCAGTACAAGATATTCTTTCCCACCGCTTCCCACTTTTCTCCCCCAGCTATGTCATTTCCTCCCAGAAATGCCACTTTTCCCTTGGAAATTTCACCTTCTCTTCCAAAAAGAGGAGATTTGCTCCCAGAAATACCCCTTCTCTTACAACTGCCACACGCTTTCTCCCCAAAAAGCCTCCATGACAATGCCAAATGGGACACTTGCAGCCAAGAAGAGGACACCTTCTCTCAGAAAGACCACTTTTCTCCCCAAGAGAGGAGATTTTCTCCCAATTGGATGACATTTGCTGTAAGAAAGACCTCTTTTCTTCCCTCAAGAGGACATTGTCTTTCCCACTGAGGACATTTTCTCCCAGAAGTGCCGCTACTCTTTGAAACACCTCCATTTCCTCCCAAATCTACTCCATGACACGCCTCCGGATGACACTTACTCCCCGATTTGGGGCATTTTCTCCCAGAAATACCACTTCTCTCCCAAAGGGATGGCCTTTTCCCTCTCTAGCATCTGTTTCCTCACCAATACCTGGCATTTTCTCCCAGAAACACCAGCTTTCTCACACATACATCACCTTCCCCCCCCCACATCAGACCTCTTCTCCCAGAAATACCAGGACTCTGCTGAATATTTCCCATTCCCTCCGGAACATACAGCATTACACTCCGCAAGAGGACAGTTTCTTTCAGAAATGTGGCATTTTATCGCAGATACACCATTTTTATGCCCAGTAGAGCTCCTTTTCTCCCAGAAATAGCACTGCTCTTAGGAAGAGCTCCCATTTTCTAACCAAAAGGCTGCTTTACACTCCTCAAGATCACACTTACCCCCATCAAGATGGCAGTGTCACAGAAATACCAGCTTCTGCCCCCAAAATGGGACTTTGGCTCTCCAAAACAAGACATTTTCTCCCAGAAATACCAGGACTCTTAGAAATACCTCACGTTTCATCTCAAGAATACTGCTTTCCACTCCTCAAGATCACGCTGACTCCCATCACAATGGCCTTTTCTCCCACATACACCAGCTTTCTCCCAAATACACGACATTTTCTCCCACATACACCCGTTTTCTCCCAAAGATGGGACATATTCTCCCAGAAATGCCAGCTTATGCCTTAAAAAACGGCCTTTTTTTCCCCAAAATACCAGCTTTCTCACAAACACCTGTCATTTTCCAACCAAGTCTGCTACTATCTCCCAGAAACAGCCGGTTTCCGAGAAATACCTGACGTTTGCTCTCCCAAATACTACTCGACACTCCTCCAGAGGACATTGTCTCCCCTATTTACCACGTTTTCTCCCCAAGAGACCACTTGGCACACCAAAAAGACCACCGTTGCTCTCCAGTACAAGATATTCTTTCCCACCGCTTCCCACTTTTCTCCCCCAGCTATGTCATTTCCTCCCAGAAATGCCACTTTTCCCTTGGAAATTTCACCTTCTCTTCCAAAAAGAGGAGATTTGCTCCCAGAAATACCCCTTCTCTTACAACTGCCACACGCTTTCTCCCCAGAAAGCCTCCATGACAATGCCAAATGGGACACTTGCAGCCAAGAAGAGGACACCTTCTCTCAGAAAGACCACTTTTCTCCCCAAGAGAGGAGATTTTCTCCCAATTGGATGACATTTGCTGTAAGAAAGACCTCTTTTCTTCCCTCAAGAGGACATTGTCTTTCCCACTGAGGACATTTTCTCCCAGAAGTGCCGCTACTCTTTGAAACACCTCCATTTCCTCCCAAATCTACTCCATGACACGCCTCCGGATGACACTTACTCCCCGATTTGGGGCATTTTCTCCCAGAAATACCACTTCTCTCCCAAAGGGATGGCCTTTTCCCTCTCTAGCATCTGTTTCCTCACCAATACCTGGCATTTTCTCCCAGAAACACCAGCTTTCTCACACATACATCACCTTCCCCCCCCCACATCAGACCTCTTCTCCCAGAAATACCAGGACTCTGCTGAATATTTCCCATTCCCTCCGGAACATACAGCATTACACTCCGCAAGAGGACAGTTTCTTTCAGAAATGTGGCATTTTATCGCAGATACACCATTTTTATGCCCAGTAGAGCTCCTTTTCTCCCAGAAATAGCACTGCTCTTAGGAAGAGCTCCCATTTTCTAACCAAAAGGCTGCTTTACACTCCTCAAGATCACACTTACCCCCATCAAGATGGCAGTGTCACAGAAATACCAGCTTCTGCCCCCAAAATGGGACTTTGGCTCTCCAAAACAAGACATTTTCTCCCAGAAATACCAGGACTCTTAGAAATACCTCACGTTTCATCTCAAGAATACTGCTTTCCACTCCTCAAGATCACGCTGACTCCCATCACAATGGCCTTTTCTCCCACATACACCAGCTTTCTCCCAAATACACGACATTTTCTCCCACATACACCCGTCTTCTCCCAAAGATGGGACATATTCTCCCAGAAATGCCAGCTTATTCCTTAAAAAACGGCCTTTTTTCCCCCAAAATACCAGCTTTCTCACAAACACCTGTCATTTTCCAACCAAGTCTGCTACTATCTCCCAGAAACAGCCGGTTTCCGAGAAATACCTGACGTTTGCTCTCCCAAATACTACTCGACACTCCTCCAGAGGACATTGTCTCCCCTATTTACCACGTTTTCTCCCCAAGAGACCACTTGGCACACCAAAAAGACCACCGTTGCTCTCCAGTACAAGATATTCTTTCCCACCGCTTCCCACTTTTCTCCCCCAGCTATGTCATTTCCTCCCAGAAATGCCACTTTTCCCTTGGAAATTTCACCTTCTCTTCCAAAAAGAGGAGATTTGCTCCCAGAAATACCCCTTCTCTTACAACTGCCACACGCTTTCTCCCCAGAAAGCCTCCATGACAATGCCAAATGGGACACTTGCAGCCAAGAAGAGGACACCTTCTCTCAGAAAGACCACTTTTCTCCCCAAGAGAGGAGATTTTCTCCCAATTGGATGACATTTGCTGTAAGAAAGACCTCTTTTCTTCCCTCAAGAGGACATTGTCTTTCCCACTGAGGACATTTTCTCCCAGAAGTGCCGCTACTCTTTGAAACACCTCCATTTCCTCCCAAATCTACTCCATGACACGCCTCCGGATGACACTTACTCCCCGATTTGGGGCATTTTCTCCCAGAAATACCACTTCTCTCCCAAAGGGATGGCCTTTTCCCTCTCTAGCATCTGTTTCCTCACCAATACCTGGCATTTTCTCCCAGAAACACCAGCTTTCTCACACATACATCACCTTCCCCCCCCCACATCAGACCTCTTCTCCCAGAAATACCAGGACTCTGCTGAATATTTCCCATTCCCTCCGGAACATACAGCATTACACTCCGCAAGAGGACAGTTTCTTTCAGAAATGTGGCATTTTATCGCAGATACACCATTTTTATGCCCAGTAGAGCTCCTTTTCTCCCAGAAATAGCACTGCTCTTAGGAAGAGCTCCCATTTTCTAACCAAAAGGCTGCTTTACACTCCTCAAGATCACACTTACCCCCATCAAGATGGCAGTGTCACAGAAATACCAGCTTCTGCCCCCAAAATGGGACTTTGGCTCTCCAAAACAAGACATTTTCTCCCAGAAATACCAGGACTCTTAGAAATACCTCACGTTTCATCTCAAGAATACTGCTTTCCACTCCTCAAGATCACGCTGACTCCCATCACAATGGCCTTTTCTCCCACATACACCAGCTTTCTCCCAAATACACGACATTTTCTCCCACATACACCCGTTTTCTCCCAAAGATGGGACATATTCTCCCAGAAATGCCAGCTTATGCCTTAAAAAACGGCCTTTTTTTCCCCAAAATACCAGCTTTCTCACAAACACCTGTCATTTTCCAACCAAGTCTGCTACTATCTCCCAGAAACAGCCGGTTTCCGAGAAATACCTGACGTTTGCTCTCCCAAATACTACTCGACACTCCTCCAGAGGACATTGTCTCCCCTATTTACCACGTTTTCTCCCCAAGAGACCACTTGGCACACCAAAAAGACCACCGTTGCTCTCCAGTACAAGATATTCTTTCCCACCGCTTCCCACTTTTCTCCCCCAGCTATGTCATTTCCTCCCAGAAATGCCACTTTTCCCTTGGAAATTTCACCTTCTCTTCCAAAAAGAGGAGATTTGCTCCCAGAAATACCCCTTCTCTTACAACTGCCACACGCTTTCTCCCCAAAAAGCCTCCATGACAATGCCAAATGGGACACTTGCAGCCAAGAAGAGGACACCTTCTCTCAGAAAGACCACTTTTCTCCCCAAGAGAGGAGATTTTCTCCCAATTGGATGACATTTGCTGTAAGAAAGACCTCTTTTCTTCCCTCAAGAGGACATTGTCTTTCCCACTGAGGACATTTTCTCCCAGAAGTGCCGCTACTCTTTGAAACACCTCCATTTCCTCCCAAATCTACTCCATGACACGCCTCCGGATGACACTTACTCCCCGATTTGGGGCATTTTCTCCCAGAAATACCACTTCTCTCCCAAAGGGATGGCCTTTTCCCTCTCTAGCATCTGTTTCCTCACCAATACCTGGCATTTTCTCCCAGAAACACCAGCTTTCTCACACATACATCACCTTCCCCCCCCCACATCAGACCTCTTCTCCCAGAAATACCAGGACTCTGCTGAATATTTCCCATTCCCTCCGGAACATACAGCATTACACTCCGCAAGAGGACAGTTTCTTTCAGAAATGTGGCATTTTATCGCAGATACACCATTTTTATGCCCAGTAGAGCTCCTTTTCTCCCAGAAATAGCACTGCTCTTAGGAAGAGCTCCCATTTTCTAACCAAAAGGCTGCTTTACACTCCTCAAGATCACACTTACCCCCATCAAGATGGCAGTGTCACAGAAATACCAGCTTCTGCCCCCAAAATGGGACTTTGGCTCTCCAAAACAAGACATTTTCTCCCAGAAATACCAGGACTCTTAGAAATACCTCACGTTTCATCTCAAGAATACTGCTTTCCACTCCTCAAGATCACGCTGACTCCCATCACAATGGCCTTTTCTCCCACATACACCAGCTTTCTCCCAAATACACGACATTTTCTCCCACATACACCCGTCTTCTCCCAAAGATGGGACATATTCTCCCAGAAATGCCAGCTTATGCCTTAAAAAACGGCCTTTTTTTCCCCAAAATACCAGCTTTCTCACAAACACCTGTCATTTTCCAACCAAGTCTGCTACTATCTCCCAGAAACAGCCGGTTTCCGAGAAATACCTGACGTTTGCTCTCCCAAATACTACTCGACACTCCTCCAGAGGACATTGTCTCCCCTATTTACCACGTTTTCTCCCCAAGAGACCACTTGGCACACCAAAAAGACCACCGTTGCTCTCCAGTACAAGATATTCTTTCCCACCGCTTCCCACTTTTCTCCCCCAGCTATGTCATTTCCTCCCAGAAATGCCACTTTTCCCTTGGAAATTTCACCTTCTCTTCCAAAAAGAGGAGATTTGCTCCCAGAAATACCCCTTCTCTTACAACTGCCACACGCTTTCTCCCCAAAAAGCCTCCATGACAATGCCAAATGGGACACTTGCAGCCAAGAAGAGGACACCTTCTCTCAGAAAGACCACTTTTCTCCCCAAGAGAGGAGATTTTCTCCCAATTGGATGACATTTGCTGTAAGAAAGACCTCTTTTCTTCCCTCAAGAGGACATTGTCTTTCCCACTGAGGACATTTTCTCCCAGAAGTGCCGCTACTCTTTGAAACACCTCCATTTCCTCCCAAATCTACTCCATGACACGCCTCCGGATGACACTTACTCCCCGATTTGGGGCATTTTCTCCCAGAAATACCACTTCTCTCCCAAAGGGATGGCCTTTTCCCTCTCTAGCATCTGTTTCCTCACCAATACCTGGCATTTTCTCCCAGAAACACCAGCTTTCTCACACATACATCACCTTCCCCCCCCCACATCAGACCTCTTCTCCCAGAAATACCAGGACTCTGCTGAATATTTCCCATTCCCTCCGGAACATACAGCATTACACTCCGCAAGAGGACAGTTTCTTTCAGAAATGTGGCATTTTATCGCAGATACACCATTTTTATGCCCAGTAGAGCTCCTTTTCTCCCAGAAATAGCACTGCTCTTAGGAAGAGCTCCCATTTTCTAACCAAAAGGCTGCTTTACACTCCTCAAGATCACACTTACCCCCATCAAGATGGCAGTGTCACAGAAATACCAGCTTCTGCCCCCAAAATGGGACTTTGGCTCTCCAAAACAAGACATTTTCTCCCAGAAATACCAGGACTCTTAGAAATACCTCACGTTTCATCTCAAGAATACTGCTTTCCACTCCTCAAGATCACGCTGACTCCCATCACAATGGCCTTTTCTCCCACATACACCAGCTTTCTCCCAAATACACGACATTTTCTCCCACATACACCCGTTTTCTCCCAAAGATGGGACATATTCTCCCAGAAATGCCAGCTTATGCCTTAAAAAACGGCCTTTTTTTCCCCAAAATACCAGCTTTCTCACAAACACCTGTCATTTTCCAACCAAGTCTGCTACTATCTCCCAGAAACAGCCGGTTTCCGAGAAATACCTGACGTTTGCTCTCCCAAATACTACTCGACACTCCTCCAGAGGACATTGTCTCCCCTATTTACCACGTTTTCTCCCCAAGAGACCACTTGGCACACCAAAAAGACCACCGTTGCTCTCCAGTACAAGATATTCTTTCCCACCGCTTCCCACTTTTCTCCCCCAGCTATGTCATTTCCTCCCAGAAATGCCACTTTTCCCTTGGAAATTTCACCTTCTCTTCCAAAAAGAGGAGATTTGCTCCCAGAAATACCCCTTCTCTTACAACTGCCACACGCTTTCTCCCCAGAAAGCCTCCATGACAATGCCAAATGGGACACTTGCAGCCAAGAAGAGGACACCTTCTCTCAGAAAGACCACTTTTCTCCCCAAGAGAGGAGATTTTCTCCCAATTGGATGACATTTGCTGTAAGAAAGACCTCTTTTCTTCCCTCAAGAGGACATTGTCTTTCCCACTGAGGACATTTTCTCCCAGAAGTGCCGCTACTCTTTGAAACACCTCCATTTCCTCCCAAATCTACTCCATGACACGCCTCCGGATGACACTTACTCCCCGATTTGGGGCATTTTCTCCCAGAAATACCACTTCTCTCCCAAAGGGATGGCCTTTTCCCTCTCTAGCATCTGTTTCCTCACCAATACCTGGCATTTTCTCCCAGAAACACCAGCTTTCTCACACATACATCACCTTCCCCCCCCCACATCAGACCTCTTCTCCCAGAAATACCAGGACTCTGCTGAATATTTCCCATTCCCTCCGGAACATACAGCATTACACTCCGCAAGAGGACAGTTTCTTTCAGAAATGTGGCATTTTATCGCAGATACACCATTTTTATGCCCAGTAGAGCTCCTTTTCTCCCAGAAATAGCACTGCTCTTAGGAAGAGCTCCCATTTTCTAACCAAAAGGCTGCTTTACACTCCTCAAGATCACACTTACCCCCATCAAGATGGCAGTGTCACAGAAATACCAGCTTCTGCCCCCAAAATGGGACTTTGGCTCTCCAAAACAAGACATTTTCTCCCAGAAATACCAGGACTCTTAGAAATACCTCACGTTTCATCTCAAGAATACTGCTTTCCACTCCTCAAGATCACGCTGACTCCCATCACAATGGCCTTTTCTCCCACATACACCAGCTTTCTCCCAAATACACGACATTTTCTCCCACATACACCCGTTTTCTCCCAAAGATGGGACATATTCTCCCAGAAATGCCAGCTTATGCCTTAAAAAACGGCCTTTTTTTCCCCAAAATACCAGCTTTCTCACAAACACCTGTCATTTTCCAACCAAGTCTGCTACTATCTCCCAGAAACAGCCGGTTTCCGAGAAATACCTGACGTTTTCTCTCCCAAATACTACTCGACACTCCTCCAGAGGACATTGTCTCCCCTATTTACCACGTTTTCTCCCCAAGAGACCACTTGGCACACCAAAAAGACCGCCGTTGCTCTCCAGTACAAGATATTCTTTCCCACCGCTTCCCACTTTTCTCCCCCAGCTATGTCATTTCCTCCCAGAAATGCCACTTTTCCCTTGGAAATTTCACCTTCTCTTCCAAAAAGAGGAGATTTGCTCCCAGAAATACCCCTTCTCTTACAACTGCCACACGCTTTCTCCCCAAAAAGCCTCCATGACAATGCCAAATGGGACACTTGCAGCCAAGAAGAGGACACCTTCTCTCAGAAAGACCACTTTTCTCCCCAAGAGAGGAGATTTTCTCCCAATTGGATGACATTTGCTGTAAGAAAGACCTCTTTTCTTCCCTCAAGAGGACATTGTCTTTCCCACTGAGGACATTTTCTCCCAGAAGTGCCGCTACTCTTTGAAACACCTCCATTTCCTCCCAAATCTACTCCATGACACGCCTCAGGATGACACTTACTCCCCGATTTGGGGCATTTTCTCCCAGAAATACCACTTCTCTCCCAAAGGGATGGCCTTTTCCCTCTCTAGCATCTGTTTCCTCACCAATACCTGGCATTTTCTCCCAGAAACACCAGCTTTCTCACACATACATCACCTTCCCCCCCCCACATCAGACCTCTTCTCCCAGAAATACCAGGACTCTGCTGAATATTTCCCATTCCCTCCGGAACATACAGCATTACACTCCGCAAGAGGACAGTTTCTTTCAGAAATGTGGCATTTTATCGCAGATACACCATTTTTATGCCCAGTAGAGCTCCTTTTCTCCCAGAAATAGCACTGCTCTTAGGAAGAGCTCCCATTTTCTAACCAAAAGGCTGCTTTACACTCCTCAAGATCACACTTACCCCCATCAAGATGGCAGTGTCACAGAAATACCAGCTTCTGCCCCCAAAATGGGACTTTGGCTCTCCAAAACAAGACATTTTCTCCCAGAAATACCAGGACTCTTAGAAATACCTCACGTTTCATCTCAAGAATACTGCTTTCCACTCCTCAAGATCACGCTGACTCCCATCACAATGGCCTTTTCTCCCACATACACCAGCTTTCTCCCAAATACACGACATTTTCTCCCACATACACCCGTTTTCTCCCAAAGATGGGACATATTCTCCCAGAAATGCCAGCTTATGCCTTAAAAAACGGCCTTTTTTTCCCCAAAATACCAGCTTTCTCACAAACACCTGTCATTTTCCAACCAAGTCTGCTACTATCTCCCAGAAACAGCCGGTTTCCGAGAAATACCTGACGTTTGCTCTCCCAAATACTACTCGACACTCCTCCAGAGGACATTGTCTCCCCTATTTACCACGTTTTCTCCCCAAGAGACCACTTGGCACACCAAAAAGACCACCGTTGCTCTCCAGTACAAGATATTCTTTCCCACCGCTTCCCACTTTTCTCCCCCAGCTATGTCATTTCCTCCCAGAAATGCCACTTTTCCCTTGGAAATTTCACCTTCTCTTCCAAAAAGAGGAGATTTGCTCCCAGAAATACCCCTTCTCTTACAACTGCCACACGCTTTCTCCCCAAAAAGCCTCCATGACAATGCCAAATGGGACACTTGCAGCCAAGAAGAGGACACCTTCTCTCAGAAAGACCACTTTTCTCCCCAAGAGAGGAGATTTTCTCCCAATTGGATGACATTTGCTGTAAGAAAGACCTGTTTTCTTCCCTCAAGAGGACATTGTCTTTCCCACTGAGGACATTTTCTCCCAGAAGTGCCGCTACTCTTTGAAACACCTCCATTTCCTCCCAAATCTACTCCATGACACGCCTCCGGATGACACTTACTCCCCGATTTGGGGCATTTTCTCCCAGAAATACCACTTCTCTCCCAAAGGGATGGCCTTTTCCCTCTCTAGCATCTGTTTCCTCACCAATACCTGGCATTTTCTCCCAGAAACACCAGCTTTCTCACACATACATCACCTTCCCCCCCCCACATCAGACCTCTTCTCCCAGAAATACCAGGACTCTGCTGAATATTTCCCATTCCCTCCGGAACATACAGCATTACACTCCGCAAGAGGACAGTTTCTTTCAGAAATGTGGCATTTTATCGCAGATACACCATTTTTATGCCCAGTAGAGCTCCTTTTCTCCCAGAAATAGCACTGCTCTTAGGAAGAGCTCCCATTTTCTAACCAAAAGGCTGCTTTACACTCCTCAAGATCACACTTACCTCATCAAGATGGCAGTGTCACAGAAATACCAGCTTCTGCCCCCAAAATGGGACTTTGGCTCTCCAAAACAAGACATTTTCTCCCAGAAATACCAGGACTCTTAGAAATACCTCACGTTTCATCTCAAGAATACTGCTTTCCACTCCTCAAGATCACGCTGACTCCCATCACAATGGCCTTTTCTCCCACATACACCAGCTTTCTCCCAAATACACGACATTTTCTCCCACATACACCCGTTTTCTCCCAAAGATGGGACATATTCTCCCAGAAATGCCAGCTTATGCCTTAAAAAACGGCCTTTTTTTCCCCAAAATACCAGCTTTCTCACAAACACCTGTCATTTTCCAACCAAGTCTGCTACTATCTCCCAGAAACAGCCGGTTTCCGAGAAATACCTGACGTTTGCTCTCCCAAATACTACTCGACACTCCTCCAGAGGACATTGTCTCCCCTATTTACCACGTTTTCTCCCCAAGAGACCACTTGGCACACCAAAAAGACCACCGTTGCTCTCCAGTACAAGATATTCTTTCCCACCGCTTCCCACTTTTCTCCCCCAGCTATGTCATTTCCTCCCAGAAATGCCACTTTTCCCTTGGAAATTTCACCTTCTCTTCCAAAAAGAGGAGATTTGCTCCCAGAAATACCCCTTCTCTTACAACTGCCACACGCTTTCTCCCCAGAAAGCCTCCATGACAATGCCAAATGGGACACTTGCAGCCAAGAAGAGGACACCTTCTCTCAGAAAGACCACTTTTCTCCCCAAGAGAGGAGATTTTCTCCCAATTGGATGACATTTGCTGTAAGAAAGACCTCTTTTCTTCCCTCAAGAGGACATTGTCTTTCCCACTGAGAACATTTTCTCCCAGAAGTGCCGCTACTCTTTGAAACACCTCCATTTCCTCCCAAATCTACTCCATGACACGCCTCCGGATGACACTTACTCCCCGATTTGGGGCATTTTCTCCCAGAAATACCACTTCTCTCCCAAAGGGATGGCCTTTTCCCTCTCTAGCATCTGTTTCCTCACCAATACCTGGCATTTTCTCCCAGAAACACCAGCTTTCTCACACATACATCACCTTCCCCCCCCCACATCAGACCTCTTCTCCCAGAAATACCAGGACTCTGCTGAATATTTCCCATTCCCTCCGGAACATACAGCATTACACTCCGCAAGAGGACAGTTTCTTTCAGAAATGTGGCATTTTATCGCAGATACACCATTTTTATGCCCAGTAGAGCTCCTTTTCTCCCAGAAATAGCACTGCTCTTAGGAAGAGCTCCCATTTTCTAACCAAAAGGCTGCTTTACACTCCTCAAGATCACACTTACCCCCATCAAGATGGCAGTGTCACAGAAATACCAGCTTCTGCCCCCAAAATGGGACTTTGGCTCTCCAAAACAAGACATTTTCTCCCAGAAATACCAGGACTCTTAGAAATACCTCACGTTTCATCTCAAGAATACTGCTTTCCACTCCTCAAGATCACGCTGACTCCCATCACAATGGCCTTTTCTCCCACATACACCAGCTTTCTCCCAAATACACGACATTTTCTCCCACATACACCCGTTTTCTCCCAAAGATGGGACATATTCTCCCAGAAATGCCAGCTTATTCTTTAAAAAACGGCCTTTTTTTCCCCAAAATACCAGCTTTCTCACAAACACCTGTCATTTTCCAACCAAGTCTGCTACTATCTCCCAGAAACAGCCGGTTTCCGAGAAATACCTGACGTTTGCTCTCCCAAATACTACTCGACACTCCTCCAGAGGACATTGTCTCCCCTATTTACCACGTTTTCTCCCCAAGAGACCACTTGGCACACCAAAAAGACCACCGTTGCTCTCCAGTACAAGATATTCTTTCCCACCGCTTCCCACTTTTCTCCCCCAGCTATGTCATTTCCTCCCAGAAATGCCACTTTTCCCTTGGAAATTTCACCTTCTCTTCCAAAAAGAGGAGATTTGCTCCCAGAAATACCCCTTCTCTTACAACTGCCACACGCTTTCTCCCCAAAAAGCCTCCATGACAATGCCAAATGGGACACTTGCAGCCAAGAAGAGGACACCTTCTCTCAGAAAGACCACTTTTCTCCCCAAGAGAGGAGATTTTCTCCCAATTGGATGACATTTGCTGTAAGAAAGACCTCTTTTCTTCCCTCAAGAGGACATTGTCTTTCCCACTGAGGACATTTTCTCCCAGAAGTGCCGCTACTCTTTGAAACACCTCCATTTCCTCCCAAATCTACTCCATGACACGCCTCAGGATGACACTTACTCCCCGATTTGGGGCATTTTCTCCCAGAAATACCACTTCTCTCCCAAAGGGATGGCCTTTTCCCTCTCTAGCATCTGTTTCCTCACCAATACCTGGCATTTTCTCCCAGAAACACCAGCTTTCTCACACATACATCACCTTCCCCCCCCCACATCAGACCTCTTCTCCCAGAAATACCAGGACTCTGCTGAATATTTCCCATTCCCTCCGGAACATACAGCATTACACTCCGCAAGAGGACAGTTTCTTTCAGAAATGTGGCATTTTATCGCAGATACACCATTTTTATGCCCAGTAGAGCTCCTTTTCTCCCAGAAATAGCACTGCTCTTAGGAAGAGCTCCCATTTTCTAACCAAAAGGCTGCTTTACACTCCTCAAGATCACACTTACCCCCATCAAGATGGCAGTGTCACAGAAATACCAGCTTCTGCCCCCAAAATGGGACTTTGGCTCTCCAAAACAAGACATTTTCTCCCAGAAATACCAGGACTCTTAGAAATACCTCACGTTTCATCTCAAGAATACTGCTTTCCACTCCTCAAGATCACGCTGACTCCCATCACAATGGCCTTTTCTCCCACATACACCAGCTTTCTCCCAAATACACGACATTTTCTCCCACATACACCCGTTTTCTCCCAAAGATGGGACATATTCTCCCAGAAATGCCAGCTTATGCCTTAAAAAACGGCCTTTTTTTCCCCAAAATACCAGCTTTCTCACAAACACCTGTCATTTTCCAACCAAGTCTGCTACTATCTCCCAGAAACAGCCGGTTTCCGAGAAATACCTGACGTTTGCTCTCCCAAATACTACTCGACACTCCTCCAGAGGACATTGTCTCCCCTATTTACCACGTTTTCTCCCCAAGAGACCACTTGGCACACCAAAAAGACCACCGTTGCTCTCCAGTACAAGATATTCTTTCCCACCGCTTCCCACTTTTCTCCCCCAGCTATGTCATTTCCTCCCAGAAATGCCACTTTTCCCTTGGAAATTTCACCTTCTCTTCCAAAAAGAGGAGATTTGCTCCCAGAAATACCCCTTCTCTTACAACTGCCACACGCTTTCTCCCCAAAAAGCCTCCATGACAATGCCAAATGGGACACTTGCAGCCAAGAAGAGGACACCTTCTCTCAGAAAGACCACTTTTCTCCCCAAGAGAGGAGATTTTCTCCCAATTGGATGACATTTGCTGTAAGAAAGACCTGTTTTCTTCCCTCAAGAGGACATTGTCTTTCCCACTGAGGACATTTTCTCCCAGAAGTGCCGCTACTCTTTGAAACACCTCCATTTCCTCCCAAATCTACTCCATGACACGCCTCCGGATGACACTTACTCCCCGATTTGGGGCATTTTCTCCCAGAAATACCACTTCTCTCCCAAAGGGATGGCCTTTTCCCTCTCTAGCATCTGTTTCCTCACCAATACCTGGCATTTTCTCCCAGAAACACCAGCTTTCTCACACATACATCACCTTCCCCCCCCCACATCAGACCTCTTCTCCCAGAAATACCAGGACTCTGCTGAATATTTCCCATTCCCTCCGGAACATACAGCATTACACTCCGCAAGAGGACAGTTTCTTTCAGAAATGTGGCATTTTATCGCAGATACACCATTTTTATGCCCAGTAGAGCTCCTTTTCTCCCAGAAATAGCACTGCTCTTAGGAAGAGCTCCCATTTTCTAACCAAAAGGCTGCTTTACACTCCTCAAGATCACACTTACCCCCATCAAGATGGCAGTGTCACAGAAATACCAGCTTCTGCCCCCAAAATGGGACTTTGGCTCTCCAAAACAAGACATTTTCTCCCAGAAATACCAGGACTCTTAGAAATACCTCACGTTTCATCTCAAGAATACTGCTTTCCACTCCTCAAGATCACGCTGACTCCCATCACAATGGCCTTTTCTCCCACATACACCAGCTTTCTCCCAAATACACGACATTTTCTCCCACATACACCCGTCTTCTCCCAAAGATGGGACATATTCTCCCAGAAATGCCAGCTTATGCCTTAAAAAACGGCCTTTTTTTCCCCAAAATACCAGCTTTCTCACAAACACCTGTCATTTTCCAACCAAGTCTGCTACTATCTCCCAGAAACAGCCGGTTTCCGAGAAATACCTGACGTTTGCTCTCCCAAATACTACTCGACACTCCTCCAGAGGACATTGTCTCCCCTATTTACCACATTTTCTCCCCAAGAGACCACTTGGCACACCAAAAAGACCACCGTTGCTCTCCAGTACAAGATATTCTTTCCCACCGCTTCCCACTTTTCTCCCCCAGCTATGTCATTTCCTCCCAGAAATGCCACTTTTCCCTTGGAAATTTCACCTTCTCTTCCAAAAAGAGGAGATTTGCTCCCAGAAATACCCCTTCTCTTACAACTGCCACACGCTTTCTCCCCAAAAAGCCTCCATGACAATGCCAAATGGGACACTTGCAGCCAAGAAGAGGACACCTTCTCTCAGAAAGACCACTTTTCTCCCCAAGAGAGGAGATTTTCTCCCAATTGGATGACATTTGCTGTAAGAAAGACCTCTTTTCTTCCCTCAAGAGGACATTGTCTTTCCCACTGAGGACATTTTCTCCCAGAAGTGCCGCTACTCTTTGAAACACCTCCATTTCCTCCCAAATCTACTCCATGACACGCCTCAGGATGACACTTACTCCCCGATTTGGGGCATTTTCTCCCAGAAATACCACTTCTCTCCCAAAGGGATGGCCTTTTCCCTCTCTAGCATCTGTTTCCTCACCAATACCTGGCATTTTCTCCCAGAAACACCAGCTTTCTCACACATACATCACCTTCCCCCCCCCACATCAGACCTCTTCTCCCAGAAATACCAGGACTCTGCTGAATATTTCCCATTCCCTCCGGAACATACAGCATTACACTCCGCAAGAGGACAGTTTCTTTCAGAAATGTGGCATTTTATCGCAGATACACCATTTTTATGCCCAGTAGAGCTCCTTTTCTCCCAGAAATAGCACTGCTCTTAGGAAGAGCTCCCATTTTCTAACCAAAAGGCTGCTTTACACTCCTCAAGATCACACTTACCCCCATCAAGATGGCAGTGTCACAGAAATACCAGCTTCTGCCCCCAAAATGGGACTTTGGCTCTCCAAAACAAGACATTTTCTCCCAGAAATACCAGGACTCTTAGAAATACCTCACGTTTCATCTCAAGAATACTGCTTTCCACTCCTCAAGATCACGCTGACTCCCATCACAATGGCCTTTTCTCCCACATACACCAGCTTTCTCCCAAATACACGACATTTTCTCCCACATACACCCGTCTTCTCCCAAAGATGGGACATATTCTCCCAGAAATGCCAGCTTATGCCTTAAAAAACGGCCTTTTTTTCCCCAAAATACCAGCTTTCTCACAAACACCTGTCATTTTCCAACCAAGTCTGCTACTATCTCCCAGAAACAGCCGGTTTCCGAGAAATACCTGACGTTTGCTCTCCCAAATACTACTCGACACTCCTCCAGAGGACATTGTCTCCCCTATTTACCACGTTTTCTCCCCAAGAGACCACTTGGCACACCAAAAAGACCACCGTTGCTCTCCAGTACAAGATATTCTTTCCCACCGCTTCCCACTTTTCTCCCCCAGCTATGTCATTTCCTCCCAGAAATGCCACTTTTCCCTTGGAAATTTCACCTTCTCTTCCAAAAAGAGGAGATTTGCTCCCAGAAATACCCCTTCTCTTACAACTGCCACACGCTTTCTCCCCAAAAAGCCTCCATGACAATGCCAAATGGGACACTTGCAGCCAAGAAGAGGACACCTTCTCTCAGAAAGACCACTTTTCTCCCCAAGAGAGGAGATTTTCTCCCAATTGGATGACATTTGCTGTAAGAAAGACCTCTTTTCTTCCCTCAAGAGGACATTGTCTTTCCCACTGAGGACATTTTCTCCCAGAAGTGCCGCTACTCTTTGAAACACCTCCATTTCCTCCCAAATCTACTCCATGACACGCCTCCGGATGACACTTACTCCCCGATTTGGGGCATTTTCTCCCAGAAATACCACTTCTCTCCCAAAGGGATGGCCTTTTCCCTCTCTAGCATCTGTTTCCTCACCAATACCTGGCATTTTCTCCCAGAAACACCAGCTTTCTCACACATACATCACCTTCCCCCCCCCACATCAGACCTCTTCTCCCAGAAATACCAGGACTCTGCTGAATATTTCCCATTCCCTCCGGAACATACAGCATTACACTCCGCAAGAGGACAGTTTCTTTCAGAAATGTGGCATTTTATCGCAGATACACCATTTTTATGCCCAGTAGAGCTCCTTTTCTCCCAGAAATAGCACTGCTCTTAGGAAGAGCTCCCATTTTCTAACCAAAAGGCTGCTTTACACTCCTCAAGATCACACTTACCCCCATCAAGATGGCAGTGTCACAGAAATACCAGCTTCTGCCCCCAAAATGGGACTTTGGCTCTCCAAAACAAGACATTTTCTCCCAGAAATACCAGGACTCTTAGAAATACCTCACGTTTCATCTCAAGAATACTGCTTTCCACTCCTCAAGATCACGCTGACTCCCATCACAATGGCCTTTTCTCCCACATACACCAGCTTTCTCCCAAATACACGACATTTTCTCCCACATACACCCGTTTTCTCCCAAAGATGGGACATATTCTCCCAGAAATGCCAGCTTATGCCTTAAAAAACGGCCTTTTTTTCCCCAAAATACCAGCTTTCTCACAAACACCTGTCATTTTCCAACCAAGTCTGCTACTATCTCCCAGAAACAGCCGGTTTCCGAGAAATACCTGACGTTTGCTCTCCCAAATACTACTCGACACTCCTCCAGAGGACATTGTCTCCCCTATTTACCACGTTTTCTCCCCAAGAGACCACTTGGCACACCAAAAAGACCGCCGTTGCTCTCCAGTACAAGATATTCTTTCCCACCGCTTCCCACTTTTCTCCCCCAGCTATGTCATTTCCTCCCAGAAATGCCACTTTTCCCTTGGAAATTTCACCTTCTCTTCCAAAAAGAGGAGATTTGCTCCCAGAAATACCCCTTCTCTTACAACTGCCACACGCTTTCTCCCCAGAAAGCCTCCATGACAATGCCAAATGGGACACTTGCAGCCAAGAAGAGGACACCTTCTCTCAGAAAGACCACTTTTCTCCCCAAGAGAGGAGATTTTCTCCCAATTGGATGACATTTGCTGTAAGAAAGACCTCTTTTCTTCCCTCAAGAGGACATTGTCTTTCCCACTGAGGACATTTTCTCCCAGAAGTGCCGCTACTCTTTGAAACACCTCCATTTCCTCCCAAATCTACTCCATGACACGCCTCCGGATGACACTTACTCCCCGATTTGGGGCATTTTCTCCCAGAAATACCACTTCTCTCCCAAAGGGATGGCCTTTTCCCTCTCTAGCATCTGTTTCCTCACCAATACCTGGCATTTTCTCCCAGAAACACCAGCTTTCTCACACATACATCACCTTCCCCCCCCCACATCAGACCTCTTCTCCCAGAAATACCAGGACTCTGCTGAATATTTCCCATTCCCTCCGGAACATACAGCATTACACTCCGCAAGAGGACAGTTTCTTTCAGAAATGTGGCATTTTATCGCAGATACACCATTTTTATGCCCAGTAGAGCTCCTTTTCTCCCAGAAATAGCACTGCTCTTAGGAAGAGCTCCCATTTTCTAACCAAAAGGCTGCTTTACACTCCTCAAGATCACACTTACCCCCATCAAGATGGCAGTGTCACAGAAATACCAGCTTCTGCCCCCAAAATGGGACTTTGGCTCTCCAAAACAAGACATTTTCTCCCAGAAATACCAGGACTCTTAGAAATACCTCACGTTTCATCTCAAGAATACTGCTTTCCACTCCTCAAGATCACGCTGACTCCCATCACAATGGCCTTTTCTCCCACATACACCAGCTTTCTCCCAAATACACGACATTTTCTCCCACATACACCCGTTTTCTCCCAAAGATGGGACATATTCTCCCAGAAATGCCAGCTTATGCCTTAAAAAACGGCCTTTTTTTCCCCAAAATACCAGCTTTCTCACAAACACCTGTCATTTTCCAACCAAGTCTGCTACTATCTCCCAGAAACAGCCGGTTTCCGAGAAATACCTGACGTTTGCTCTCCCAAATACTACTCGACACTCCTCCAGAGGACATTGTCTCCCCTATTTACCACGTTTTCTCCCCAAGAGACCACTTGGCACACCAAAAAGACCACCGTTGCTCTCCAGTACAAGATATTCTTTCCCACCGCTTCCCACTTTTCTCCCCCAGCTATGTCATTTCCTCCCAGAAATGCCACTTTTCCCTTGGAAATTTCACCTTCTCTTCCAAAAAGAGGAGATTTGCTCCCAGAAATACCCCTTCTCTTACAACTGCCACACGCTTTCTCCCCAAAAAGCCTCCATGACAATGCCAAATGGGACACTTGCAGCCAAGAAGAGGACACCTTCTCTCAGAAAGACCACTTTTCTCCCCAAGAGAGGAGATTTTCTCCCAATTGGATGACATTTGCTGTAAGAAAGACCTCTTTTCTTCCCTCAAGAGGACATTGTCTTTCCCACTGAGGACATTTTCTCCCAGAAGTGCCGCTACTCTTTGAAACACCTCCATTTCCTCCCAAATCTACTCCATGACACGCCTCAGGATGACACTTACTCCCCGATTTGGGGCATTTTCTCCCAGAAATACCACTTCTCTCCCAAAGGGATGGCCTTTTCCCTCTCTAGCATCTGTTTCCTCACCAATACCTGGCATTTTCTCCCAGAAACACCAGCTTTCTCACACATACATCACCTTCCCCCCCCCACATCAGACCTCTTCTCCCAGAAATACCAGGACTCTGCTGAATATTTCCCATTCCCTCCGGAACATACAGCATTACACTCCGCAAGAGGACAGTTTCTTTCAGAAATGTGGCATTTTATCGCAGATACACCATTTTTATGCCCAGTAGAGCTCCTTTTCTCCCAGAAATAGCACTGCTCTTAGGAAGAGCTCCCATTTTCTAACCAAAAGGCTGCTTTACACTCCTCAAGATCACACTTACCCCCATCAAGATGGCAGTGTCACAGAAATACCAGCTTCTGCCCCCAAAATGGGACTTTGGCTCTCCAAAACAAGACATTTTCTCCCAGAAATACCAGGACTCTTAGAAATACCTCACGTTTCATCTCAAGAATACTGCTTTCCACTCCTCAAGATCACGCTGACTCCCATCACAATGGCCTTTTCTCCCACATACACCAGCTTTCTCCCAAATACACGACATTTTCTCCCACATACACCCGTTTTCTCCCAAAGATGGGACATATTCTCCCAGAAATGCCAGCTTATGCCTTAAAAAACGGCCTTTTTTTCCCCAAAATACCAGCTTTCTCACAAACACCTGTCATTTTCCAACCAAGTCTGCTACTATCTCCCAGAAACAGCCGGTTTCCGAGAAATACCTGACGTTTGCTCTCCCAAATACTACTCGACACTCCTCCAGAGGACATTGTCTCCCCTATTTACCACGTTTTCTCCCCAAGAGACCACTTGGCACACCAAAAAGACCACCGTTGCTCTCCAGTACAAGATATTCTTTCCCACCGCTTCCCACTTTTCTCCCCCAGCTATGTCATTTCCTCCCAGAAATGCCACTTTTCCCTTGGAAATTTCACCTTCTCTTCCAAAAAGAGGAGATTTGCTCCCAGAAATACCCCTTCTCTTACAACTGCCACACGCTTTCTCCCCAAAAAGCCTCCATGACAATGCCAAATGGGACACTTGCAGCCAAGAAGAGGACACCTTCTCTCAGAAAGACCACTTTTCTCCCCAAGAGAGGAGATTTTCTCCCAATTGGATGACATTTGCTGTAAGAAAGACCTGTTTTCTTCCCTCAAGAGGACATTGTCTTTCCCACTGAGGACATTTTCTCCCAGAAGTGCCGCTACTCTTTGAAACACCTCCATTTCCTCCCAAATCTACTCCATGACACGCCTCCGGATGACACTTACTCCCCGATTTGGGGCATTTTCTCCCAGAAATACCACTTCTCTCCCAAAGGGATGGCCTTTTCCCTCTCTAGCATCTGTTTCCTCACCAATACCTGGCATTTTCTCCCAGAAACACCAGCTTTCTCACACATACATCACCTTCCCCCCCCCACATCAGACCTCTTCTCCCAGAAATACCAGGACTCTGCTGAATATTTCCCATTCCCTCCGGAACATACAGCATTACACTCCGCAAGAGGACAGTTTCTTTCAGAAATGTGGCATTTTATCGCAGATACACCATTTTTATGCCCAGTAGAGCTCCTTTTCTCCCAGAAATAGCACTGCTCTTAGGAAGAGCTCCCATTTTCTAACCAAAAGGCTGCTTTACACTCCTCAAGATCACACTTACCCCCATCAAGATGGCAGTGTCACAGAAATACCAGCTTCTGCCCCCAAAATGGGACTTTGGCTCTCCAAAACAAGACATTTTCTCCCAGAAATACCAGGACTCTTAGAAATACCTCACGTTTCATCTCAAGAATACTGCTTTCCACTCCTCAAGATCACGCTGACTCCCATCACAATGGCCTTTTCTCCCACATACACCAGCTTTCTCCCAAATACACGACATTTTCTCCCACATACACCCGTCTTCTCCCAAAGATGGGACATATTCTCCCAGAAATGCCAGCTTATGCCTTAAAAAACGGCCTTTTTTTCCCCAAAATACCAGCTTTCTCACAAACACCTGTCATTTTCCAACCAAGTCTGCTACTATCTCCCAGAAACAGCCGGTTTCCGAGAAATACCTGACGTTTGCTCTCCCAAATACTACTCGACACTCCTCCAGAGGACATTGTCTCCCCTATTTACCACGTTTTCTCCCCAAGAGACCACTTGGCACACCAAAAAGACCACCGTTGCTCTCCAGTACAAGATATTCTTTCCCACCGCTTCCCACTTTTCTCCCCCAGCTATGTCATTTCCTCCCAGAAATGCCACTTTTCCCTTGGAAATTTCACCTTCTCTTCCAAAAAGAGGAGATTTGCTCCCAGAAATACCCCTTCTCTTACAACTGCCACACGCTTTCTCCCCAAAAAGCCTCCATGACAATGCCAAATGGGACACTTGCAGCCAAGAAGAGGACACCTTCTCTCAGAAAGACCACTTTTCTCCCCAAGAGAGGAGATTTTCTCCCAATTGGATGACATTTGCTGTAAGAAAGACCTCTTTTCTTCCCTCAAGAGGACATTGTCTTTCCCACTGAGGACATTTTCTCCCAGAAGTGCCGCTACTCTTTGAAACACCTCCATTTCCTCCCAAATCTACTCCATGACACGCCTCAGGATGACACTTACTCCCCGATTTGGGGCATTTTCTCCCAGAAATACCACTTCTCTCCCAAAGGGATGGCCTTTTCCCTCTCTAGCATCTGTTTCCTCACCAATACCTGGCATTTTCTCCCAGAAACACCAGCTTTCTCACACATACATCACCTTCCCCCCCCCACATCAGACCTCTTCTCCCAGAAATACCAGGACTCTGCTGAATATTTCCCATTCCCTCCGGAACATACAGCATTACACTCCGCAAGAGGACAGTTTCTTTCAGAAATGTGGCATTTTATCGCAGATACACCATTTTTATGCCCAGTAGAGCTCCTTTTCTCCCAGAAATAGCACTGCTCTTAGGAAGAGCTCCCATTTTCTAACCAAAAGGCTGCTTTACACTCCTCAAGATCACACTTACCCCCATCAAGATGGCAGTGTCACAGAAATACCAGCTTCTGCCCCCAAAATGGGACTTTGGCTCTCCAAAACAAGACATTTTCTCCCAGAAATACCAGGACTCTTAGAAATACCTCACGTTTCATCTCAAGAATACTGCTTTCCACTCCTCAAGATCACGCTGACTCCCATCACAATGGCCTTTTCTCCCACATACACCAGCTTTCTCCCAAATACACGACATTTTCTCCCACATACACCCGTCTTCTCCCAAAGATGGGACATATTCTCCCAGAAATGCCAGCTTATGCCTTAAAAAACGGCCTTTTTTTCCCCAAAATACCAGCTTTCTCACAAACACCTGTCATTTTCCAACCAAGTCTGCTACTATCTCCCAGAAACAGCCGGTTTCCGAGAAATACCTGACGTTTGCTCTCCCAAATACTACTCGACACTCCTCCAGAGGACATTGTCTCCCCTATTTACCACGTTTTCTCCCCAAGAGACCACTTGGCACACCAAAAAGACCACCGTTGCTCTCCAGTACAAGATATTCTTTCCCACCGCTTCCCACTTTTCTCCCCCAGCTATGTCATTTCCTCCCAGAAATGCCACTTTTCCCTTGGAAATTTCACCTTCTCTTCCAAAAAGAGGAGATTTGCTCCCAGAAATACCCCTTCTCTTACAACTGCCACACGCTTTCTCCCCAAAAAGCCTCCATGACAATGCCAAATGGGACACTTGCAGCCAAGAAGAGGACACCTTCTCTCAGAAAGACCACTTTTCTCCCCAAGAGAGGAGATTTTCTCCCAATTGGATGACATTTGCTGTAAGAAAGACCTCTTTTCTTCCCTCAAGAGGACATTGTCTTTCCCACTGAGGACATTTTCTCCCAGAAGTGCCGCTACTCTTTGAAACACCTCCATTTCCTCCCAAATCTACTCCATGACACGCCTCCGGATGACACTTACTCCCCGATTTGGGGCATTTTCTCCCAGAAATACCACTTCTCTCCCAAAGGGATGGCCTTTTCCCTCTCTAGCATCTGTTTCCTCACCAATACCTGGCATTTTCTCCCAGAAACACCAGCTTTCTCACACATACATCACCTTCCCCCCCCCACATCAGACCTCTTCTCCCAGAAATACCAGGACTCTGCTGAATATTTCCCATTCCCTCCGGAACATACAGCATTACACTCCGCAAGAGGACAGTTTCTTTCAGAAATGTGGCATTTTATCGCAGATACACCATTTTTATGCCCAGTAGAGCTCCTTTTCTCCCAGAAATAGCACTGCTCTTAGGAAGAGCTCCCATTTTCTAACCAAAAGGCTGCTTTACACTCCTCAAGATCACACTTACCCCCATCAAGATGGCAGTGTCACAGAAATACCAGCTTCTGCCCCCAAAATGGGACTTTGGCTCTCCAAAACAAGACATTTTCTCCCAGAAATACCAGGACTCTTAGAAATACCTCACGTTTCATCTCAAGAATACTGCTTTCCACTCCTCAAGATCACGCTGACTCCCATCACAATGGCCTTTTCTCCCACATACACCAGCTTTCTCCCAAATACACGACATTTTCTCCCACATACACCCGTCTTCTCCCAAAGATGGGACATATTCTCCCAGAAATGCCAGCTTATGCCTTAAAAAACGGCCTTTTTTTCCCCAAAATACCAGCTTTCTCACAAACACCTGTCATTTTCCAACCAAGTCTGCTACTATCTCCCAGAAACAGCCGGTTTCCGAGAAATACCTGACGTTTGCTCTCCCAAATACTACTCGACACTCCTCCAGAGGACATTGTCTCCCCTATTTACCACGTTTTCTCCCCAAGAGACCACTTGGCACACCAAAAAGACCACCGTTGCTCTCCAGTACAAGATATTCTTTCCCACCGCTTCCCACTTTTCTCCCCCAGCTATGTCATTTCCTCCCAGAAATGCCACTTTTCCCTTGGAAATTTCACCTTCTCTTCCAAAAAGAGGAGATTTGCTCCCAGAAATACCCCTTCTCTTACAACTGCCACACGCTTTCTCCCCAAAAAGCCTCCATGACAATGCCAAATGGGACACTTGCAGCCAAGAAGAGGACACCTTCTCTCAGAAAGACCACTTTTCTCCCCAAGAGAGGAGATTTTCTCCCAATTGGATGACATTTGCTGTAAGAAAGACCTCTTTTCTTCCCTCAAGAGGACATTGTCTTTCCCACTGAGGACATTTTCTCCCAGAAGTGCCGCTACTCTTTGAAACACCTCCATTTCCTCCCAAATCTACTCCATGACACGCCTCAGGATGACACTTACTCCCCGATTTGGGGCATTTTCTCCCAGAAATACCACTTCTCTCCCAAAGGGATGGCCTTTTCCCTCTCTAGCATCTGTTTCCTCACCAATACCTGGCATTTTCTCCCAGAAACACCAGCTTTCTCACACATACATCACCTTCCCCCCCCCACATCAGACCTCTTCTCCCAGAAATACCAGGACTCTGCTGAATATTTCCCATTCCCTCCGGAACATACAGCATTACACTCCGCAAGAGGACAGTTTCTTTCAGAAATGTGGCATTTTATCGCAGATACACCATTTTTATGCCCAGTAGAGCTCCTTTTCTCCCAGAAATAGCACTGCTCTTAGGAAGAGCTCCCATTTTCTAACCAAAAGGCTGCTTTACACTCCTCAAGATCACACTTACCCCCATCAAGATGGCAGTGTCACAGAAATACCAGCTTCTGCCCCCAAAATGGGACTTTGGCTCTCCAAAACAAGACATTTTCTCCCAGAAATACCAGGACTCTTAGAAATACCTCACGTTTCATCTCAAGAATACTGCTTTCCACTCCTCAAGATCACGCTGACTCCCATCACAATGGCCTTTTCTCCCACATACACCAGCTTTCTCCCAAATACACGACATTTTCTCCCACATACACCCGTCTTCTCCCAAAGATGGGACATATTCTCCCAGAAATGCCAGCTTATGCCTTAAAAAACGGCCTTTTTTTCCCCAAAATACCAGCTTTCTCACAAACACCTGTCATTTTCCAACCAAGTCTGCTACTATCTCCCAGAAACAGCCGGTTTCCGAGAAATACCTGACGTTTGCTCTCCCAAATACTACTCGACACTCCTCCAGAGGACATTGTCTCCCCTATTTACCACGTTTTCTCCCCAAGAGACCACTTGGCACACCAAAAAGACCACCGTTGCTCTCCAGTACAAGATATTCTTTCCCACCGCTTCCCACTTTTCTCCCCCAGCTATGTCATTTCCTCCCAGAAATGCCACTTTTCCCTTGGAAATTTCACCTTCTCTTCCAAAAAGAGGAGATTTGCTCCCAGAAATACCCCTTCTCTTACAACTGCCACACGCTTTCTCCCCAGAAAGCCTCCATGACAATGCCAAATGGGACACTTGCAGCCAAGAAGAGGACACCTTCTCTCAGAAAGACCACTTTTCTCCCCAAGAGAGGAGATTTTCTCCCAATTGGATGACATTTGCTGTAAGAAAGACCTCTTTTCTTCCCTCAAGAGGACATTGTCTTTCCCACTGAGGACATTTTCTCCCAGAAGTGCCGCTACTCTTTGAAACACCTCCATTTCCTCCCAAATCTACTCCATGACACGCCTCCGGATGACACTTACTCCCCGATTTGGGGCATTTTCTCCCAGAAATACCACTTCTCTCCCAAAGGGATGGCCTTTTCCCTCTCTAGCATCTGTTTCCTCACCAATACCTGGCATTTTCTCCCAGAAACACCAGCTTTCTCACACATACATCACCTTCCCCCCCCCACATCAGACCTCTTCTCCCAGAAATACCAGGACTCTGCTGAATATTTCCCATTCCCTCCGGAACATACAGCATTACACTCCGCAAGAGGACAGTTTCTTTCAGAAATGTGGCATTTTATCGCAGATACACCATTTTTATGCCCAGTAGAGCTCCTTTTCTCCCAGAAATAGCACTGCTCTTAGGAAGAGCTCCCATTTTCTAACCAAAAGGCTGCTTTACACTCCTCAAGATCACACTTACCCCCATCAAGATGGCAGTGTCACAGAAATACCAGCTTCTGCCCCCAAAATGGGACTTTGGCTCTCCAAAACAAGACATTTTCTCCCAGAAATACCAGGACTCTTAGAAATACCTCACGTTTCATCTCAAGAATACTGCTTTCCACTCCTCAAGATCACGCTGACTCCCATCACAATGGCCTTTTCTCCCACATACACCAGCTTTCTCCCAAATACACGACATTTTCTCCCACATACACCCGTCTTCTCCCAAAGATGGGACATATTCTCCCAGAAATGCCAGCTTATGCCTTAAAAAACGGCCTTTTTTTCCCCAAAATACCAGCTTTCTCACAAACACCTGTCATTTTCCAACCAAGTCTGCTACTATCTCCCAGAAACAGCCGGTTTCCGAGAAATACCTGACGTTTGCTCTCCCAAATACTACTCGACACTCCTCCAGAGGACATTGTCTCCCCTATTTACCACGTTTTCTCCCCAAGAGACCACTTGGCACACCAAAAAGACCACCGTTGCTCTCCAGTACAAGATATTCTTTCCCACCGCTTCCCACTTTTCTCCCCCAGCTATGTCATTTCCTCCCAGAAATGCCACTTTTCCCTTGGAAATTTCACCTTCTCTTCCAAAAAGAGGAGATTTGCTCCCAGAAATACCCCTTCTCTTACAACTGCCACACGCTTTCTCCCCAAAAAGCCTCCATGACAATGCCAAATGGGACACTTGCAGCCAAGAAGAGGACACCTTCTCTCAGAAAGACCACTTTTCTCCCCAAGAGAGGAGATTTTCTCCCAATTGGATGACATTTGCTGTAAGAAAGACCTCTTTTCTTCCCTCAAGAGGACATTGTCTTTCCCACTGAGGACATTTTCTCCCAGAAGTGCCGCTACTCTTTGAAACACCTCCATTTCCTCCCAAATCTACTCCATGACACGCCTCAGGATGACACTTACTCCCCGATTTGGGGCATTTTCTCCCAGAAATACCACTTCTCTCCCAAAGGGATGGCCTTTTCCCTCTCTAGCATCTGTTTCCTCACCAATACCTGGCATTTTCTCCCAGAAACACCAGCTTTCTCACACATACATCACCTTCCCCCCCCCACATCAGACCTCTTCTCCCAGAAATACCAGGACTCTGCTGAATATTTCCCATTCCCTCCGGAACATACAGCATTACACTCCGCAAGAGGACAGTTTCTTTCAGAAATGTGGCATTTTATCGCAGATACACCATTTTTATGCCCAGTAGAGCTCCTTTTCTCCCAGAAATAGCACTGCTCTTAGGAAGAGCTCCCATTTTCTAACCAAAAGGCTGCTTTACACTCCTCAAGATCACACTTACCCCCATCAAGATGGCAGTGTCACAGAAATACCAGCTTCTGCCCCCAAAATGGGACTTTGGCTCTCCAAAACAAGACATTTTCTCCCAGAAATACCAGGACTCTTAGAAATACCTCACGTTTCATCTCAAGAATACTGCTTTCCACTCCTCAAGATCACGCTGACTCCCATCACAATGGCCTTTTCTCCCACATACACCAGCTTTCTCCCAAATACACGACATTTTCTCCCACATACACCCGTCTTCTCCCAAAGATGGGACATATTCTCCCAGAAATGCCAGCTTATGCCTTAAAAAACGGCCTTTTTTTCCCCAAAATACCAGCTTTCTCACAAACACCTGTCATTTTCCAACCAAGTCTGCTACTATCTCCCAGAAACAGCCGGTTTCCGAGAAATACCTGACGTTTGCTCTCCCAAATACTACTCGACACTCCTCCAGAGGACATTGTCTCCCCTATTTACCACGTTTTCTCCCCAAGAGACCACTTGGCACACCAAAAAGACCACCGTTGCTCTCCAGTACAAGATATTCTTTCCCACCGCTTCCCACTTTTCTCCCCCAGCTATGTCATTTCCTCCCAGAAATGCCACTTTTCCCTTGGAAATTTCACCTTCTCTTCCAAAAAGAGGAGATTTGCTCCCAGAAATACCCCTTCTCTTACAACTGCCACACGCTTTCTCCCCAAAAAGCCTCCATGACAATGCCAAATGGGACACTTGCAGCCAAGAAGAGGACACCTTCTCTCAGAAAGACCACTTTTCTCCCCAAGAGAGGAGATTTTCTCCCAATTGGATGACATTTGCTGTAAGAAAGACCTCTTTTCTTCCCTCAAGAGGACATTGTCTTTCCCACTGAGGACATTTTCTCCCAGAAGTGCCGCTACTCTTTGAAACACCTCCATTTCCTCCCAAATCTACTCCATGACACGCCTCCGGATGACACTTACTCCCCGATTTGGGGCATTTTCTCCCAGAAATACCACTTCTCTCCCAAAGGGATGGCCTTTTCCCTCTCTAGCATCTGTTTCCTCACCAATACCTGGCATTTTCTCCCAGAAACACCAGCTTTCTCACACATACATCACCTTCCCCCCCCCACATCAGACCTCTTCTCCCAGAAATACCAGGACTCTGCTGAATATTTCCCATTCCCTCCGGAACATACAGCATTACACTCCGCAAGAGGACAGTTTCTTTCAGAAATGTGGCATTTTATCGCAGATACACCATTTTTATGCCCAGTAGAGCTCCTTTTCTCCCAGAAATAGCACTGCTCTTAGGAAGAGCTCCCATTTTCTAACCAAAAGGCTGCTTTACACTCCTCAAGATCACACTTACCCCCATCAAGATGGCAGTGTCACAGAAATACCAGCTTCTGCCCCCAAAATGGGACTTTGGCTCTCCAAAACAAGACATTTTCTCCCAGAAATACCAGGACTCTTAGAAATACCTCACGTTTCATCTCAAGAATACTGCTTTCCACTCCTCAAGATCACGCTGACTCCCATCACAATGGCCTTTTCTCCCACATACACCAGCTTTCTCCCAAATACACGACATTTTCTCCCACATACACCCGTCTTCTCCCAAAGATGGGACATATTCTCCCAGAAATGCCAGCTTATGCCTTAAAAAACGGCCTTTTTTTCCCCAAAATACCAGCTTTCTCACAAACACCTGTCATTTTCCAACCAAGTCTGCTACTATCTCCCAGAAACAGCCGGTTTCCGAGAAATACCTGACGTTTGCTCTCCCAAATACTACTCGACACTCCTCCAGAGGACATTGTCTCCCCTATTTACCACGTTTTCTCCCCAAGAGACCACTTGGCACACCAAAAAGACCACCGTTGCTCTCCAGTACAAGATATTCTTTCCCACCGCTTCCCACTTTTCTCCCCCAGCTATGTCATTTCCTCCCAGAAATGCCACTTTTCCCTTGGAAATTTCACCTTCTCTTCCAAAAAGAGGAGATTTGCTCCCAGAAATACCCCTTCTCTTACAACTGCCACACGCTTTCTCCCCAAAAAGCCTCCATGACAATGCCAAATGGGACACTTGCAGCCAAGAAGAGGACACCTTCTCTCAGAAAGACCACTTTTCTCCCCAAGAGAGGAGATTTTCTCCCAATTGGATGACATTTGCTGTAAGAAAGACCTCTTTTCTTCCCTCAAGAGGACATTGTCTTTCCCACTGAGGACATTTTCTCCCAGAAGTGCCGCTACTCTTTGAAACACCTCCATTTCCTCCCAAATCTACTCCATGACACGCCTCCGGATGACACTTACTCCCCGATTTGGGGCATTTTCTCCCAGAAATACCACTTCTCTCCCAAAGGGATGGCCTTTTCCCTCTCTAGCATCTGTTTCCTCACCAATACCTGGCATTTTCTCCCAGAAACACCAGCTTTCTCACACATACATCACCTTCCCCCCCCCACATCAGACCTCTTCTCCCAGAAATACCAGGACTCTGCTGAATATTTCCCATTCCCTCCGGAACATACAGCATTACACTCCGCAAGAGGACAGTTTCTTTCAGAAATGTGGCATTTTATCGCAGATACACCATTTTTATGCCCAGTAGAGCTCCTTTTCTCCCAGAAATAGCACTGCTCTTAGGAAGAGCTCCCATTTTCTAACCAAAAGGCTGCTTTACACTCCTCAAGATCACACTTACCCCCATCAAGATGGCAGTGTCACAGAAATACCAGCTTCTGCCCCCAAAATGGGACTTTGGCTCTCCAAAACAAGACATTTTCTCCCAGAAATACCAGGACTCTTAGAAATACCTCACGTTTCATCTCAAGAATACTGCTTTCCACTCCTCAAGATCACGCTGACTCCCATCACAATGGCCTTTTCTCCCACATACACCAGCTTTCTCCCAAATACACGACATTTTCTCCCACATACACCCGTCTTCTCCCAAAGATGGGACATATTCTCCCAGAAATGCCAGCTTATGCCTTAAAAAACGGCCTTTTTTTCCCCAAAATACCAGCTTTCTCACAAACACCTGTCATTTTCCAACCAAGTCTGCTACTATCTCCCAGAAACAGCCGGTTTCCGAGAAATACCTGACGTTTGCTCTCCCAAATACTACTCGACACTCCTCCAGAGGACATTGTCTCCCCTATTTACCACGTTTTCTCCCCAAGAGACCACTTGGCACACCAAAAAGACCACCGTTGCTCTCCAGTACAAGATATTCTTTCCCACCGCTTCCCACTTTTCTCCCCCAGCTATGTCATTTCCTCCCAGAAATGCCACTTTTCCCTTGGAAATTTCACCTTCTCTTCCAAAAAGAGGAGATTTGCTCCCAGAAATACCCCTTCTCTTACAACTGCCACACGCTTTCTCCCCAGAAAGCCTCCATGACAATGCCAAATGGGACACTTGCAGCCAAGAAGAGGACACCTTCTCTCAGAAAGACCACTTTTCTCCCCAAGAGAGGAGATTTTCTCCCAATTGGATGACATTTGCTGTAAGAAAGACCTCTTTTCTTCCCTCAAGAGGACATTGTCTTTCCCACTGAGGACATTTTCTCCCAGAAGTGCCGCTACTCTTTGAAACACCTCCATTTCCTCCCAAATCTACTCCATGACACGCCTCCGGATGACACTTACTCCCCGATTTGGGGCATTTTCTCCCAGAAATACCACTTCTCTCCCAAAGGGATGGCCTTTTCCCTCTCTAGCATCTGTTTCCTCACCAATACCTGGCATTTTCTCCCAGAAACACCAGCTTTCTCACACATACATCACCTTCCCCCCCCCACATCAGACCTCTTCTCCCAGAAATACCAGGACTCTGCTGAATATTTCCCATTCCCTCCGGAACATACAGCATTACACTCCGCAAGAGGACAGTTTCTTTCAGAAATGTGGCATTTTATCGCAGATACACCATTTTTATGCCCAGTAGAGCTCCTTTTCTCCCAGAAATAGCACTGCTCTTAGGAAGAGCTCCCATTTTCTAACCAAAAGGCTGCTTTACACTCCTCAAGATCACACTTACCCCCATCAAGATGGCAGTGTCACAGAAATACCAGCTTCTGCCCCCAAAATGGGACTTTGGCTCTCCAAAACAAGACATTTTCTCCCAGAAATACCAGGACTCTTAGAAATACCTCACGTTTCATCTCAAGAATACTGCTTTCCACTCCTCAAGATCACGCTGACTCCCATCACAATGGCCTTTTCTCCCACATACACCAGCTTTCTCCCAAATACACGACATTTTCTCCCACATACACCCGTCTTCTCCCAAAGATGGGACATATTCTCCCAGAAATGCCAGCTTATGCCTTAAAAAACGGCCTTTTTTTCCCCAAAATACCAGCTTTCTCACAAACACCTGTCATTTTCCAACCAAGTCTGCTACTATCTCCCAGAAACAGCCGGTTTCCGAGAAATACCTGACGTTTGCTCTCCCAAATACTACTCGACACTCCTCCAGAGGACATTGTCTCCCCTATTTACCACGTTTTCTCCCCAAGAGACCACTTGGCACACCAAAAAGACCACCGTTGCTCTCCAGTACAAGATATTCTTTCCCACCGCTTCCCACTTTTCTCCCCCAGCTATGTCATTTCCTCCCAGAAATGCCACTTTTCCCTTGGAAATTTCACCTTCTCTTCCAAAAAGAGGAGATTTGCTCCCAGAAATACCCCTTCTCTTACAACTGCCACACGCTTTCTCCCCAGAAAGCCTCCATGACAATGCCAAATGGGACACTTGCAGCCAAGAAGAGGACACCTTCTCTCAGAAAGACCACTTTTCTCCCCAAGAGAGGAGATTTTCTCCCAATTGGATGACATTTGCTGTAAGAAAGACCTCTTTTCTTCCCTCAAGAGGACATTGTCTTTCCCACTGAGGACATTTTCTCCCAGAAGTGCCGCTACTCTTTGAAACACCTCCATTTCCTCCCAAATCTACTCCATGACACGCCTCCGGATGACACTTACTCCCCGATTTGGGGCATTTTCTCCCAGAAATACCACTTCTCTCCCAAAGGGATGGCCTTTTCCCTCTCTAGCATCTGTTTCCTCACCAATACCTGGCATTTTCTCCCAGAAACACCAGCTTTCTCACACATACATCACCTTCCCCCCCCCACATCAGACCTCTTCTCCCAGAAATACCAGGACTCTGCTGAATATTTCCCATTCCCTCCGGAACATACAGCATTACACTCCGCAAGAGGACAGTTTCTTTCAGAAATGTGGCATTTTATCGCAGATACACCATTTTTATGCCCAGTAGAGCTCCTTTTCTCCCAGAAATAGCACTGCTCTTAGGAAGAGCTCCCATTTTCTAACCAAAAGGCTGCTTTACACTCCTCAAGATCACACTTACCCCCATCAAGATGGCAGTGTCACAGAAATACCAGCTTCTGCCCCCAAAATGGGACTTTGGCTCTCCAAAACAAGACATTTTCTCCCAGAAATACCAGGACTCTTAGAAATACCTCACGTTTCATCTCAAGAATACTGCTTTCCACTCCTCAAGATCACGCTGACTCCCATCACAATGGCCTTTTCTCCCACATACACCAGCTTTCTCCCAAATACACGACATTTTCTCCCACATACACCCGTCTTCTCCCAAAGATGGGACATATTCTCCCAGAAATGCCAGCTTATGCCTTAAAAAACGGCCTTTTTTTCCCCAAAATACCAGCTTTCTCACAAACACCTGTCATTTTCCAACCAAGTCTGCTACTATCTCCCAGAAACAGCCGGTTTCCGAGAAATACCTGACGTTTGCTCTCCCAAATACTACTCGACACTCCTCCAGAGGACATTGTCTCCCCTATTTACCACGTTTTCTCCCCAAGAGACCACTTGGCACACCAAAAAGACCACCGTTGCTCTCCAGTACAAGATATTCTTTCCCACCGCTTCCCACTTTTCTCCCCCAGCTATGTCATTTCCTCCCAGAAATGCCACTTTTCCCTTGGAAATTTCACCTTCTCTTCCAAAAAGAGGAGATTTGCTCCCAGAAATACCCCTTCTCTTACAACTGCCACACGCTTTCTCCCCAAAAAGCCTCCATGACAATGCCAAATGGGACACTTGCAGCCAAGAAGAGGACACCTTCTCTCAGAAAGACCACTTTTCTCCCCAAGAGAGGAGATTTTCTCCCAATTGGATGACATTTGCTGTAAGAAAGACCTCTTTTCTTCCCTCAAGAGGACATTGTCTTTCCCACTGAGGACATTTTCTCCCAGAAGTGCCGCTACTCTTTGAAACACCTCCATTTCCTCCCAAATCTACTCCATGACACGCCTCCGGATGACACTTACTCCCCGATTTGGGGCATTTTCTCCCAGAAATACCACTTCTCTCCCAAAGGGATGGCCTTTTCCCTCTCTAGCATCTGTTTCCTCACCAATACCTGGCATTTTCTCCCAGAAACACCAGCTTTCTCACACATACATCACCTTCCCCCCCCCACATCAGACCTCTTCTCCCAGAAATACCAGGACTCTGCTGAATATTTCCCATTCCCTCCGGAACATACAGCATTACACTCCGCAAGAGGACAGTTTCTTTCAGAAATGTGGCATTTTATCGCAGATACACCATTTTTATGCCCAGTAGAGCTCCTTTTCTCCCAGAAATAGCACTGCTCTTAGGAAGAGCTCCCATTTTCTAACCAAAAGGCTGCTTTACACTCCTCAAGATCACACTTACCCCCATCAAGATGGCAGTGTCACAGAAATACCAGCTTCTGCCCCCAAAATGGGACTTTGGCTCTCCAAAACAAGACATTTTCTCCCAGAAATACCAGGACTCTTAGAAATACCTCACGTTTCATCTCAAGAATACTGCTTTCCACTCCTCAAGATCACGCTGACTCCCATCACAATGGCCTTTTCTCCCACATACACCAGCTTTCTCCCAAATACACGACATTTTCTCCCACATACACCCGTCTTCTCCCAAAGATGGGACATATTCTCCCAGAAATGCCAGCTTATGCCTTAAAAAACGGCCTTTTTTTCCCCAAAATACCAGCTTTCTCACAAACACCTGTCATTTTCCAACCAAGTCTGCTACTATCTCCCAGAAACAGCCGGTTTCCGAGAAATACCTGACGTTTGCTCTCCCAAATACTACTCGACACTCCTCCAGAGGACATTGTCTCCCCTATTTACCACGTTTTCTCCCCAAGAGACCACTTGGCACACCAAAAAGACCACCGTTGCTCTCCAGTACAAGATATTCTTTCCCACCGCTTCCCACTTTTCTCCCCCAGCTATGTCATTTCCTCCCAGAAATGCCACTTTTCCCTTGGAAATTTCACCTTCTCTTCCAAAAAGAGGAGATTTGCTCCCAGAAATACCCCTTCTCTTACAACTGCCACACGCTTTCTCCCCAGAAAGCCTCCATGACAATGCCAAATGGGACACTTGCAGCCAAGAAGAGGACACCTTCTCTCAGAAAGACCACTTTTCTCCCCAAGAGAGGAGATTTTCTCCCAATTGGATGACATTTGCTGTAAGAAAGACCTCTTTTCTTCCCTCAAGAGGACATTGTCTTTCCCACTGAGAACATTTTCTCCCAGAAGTGCCGCTACTCTTTGAAACACCTCCATTTCCTCCCAAATCTACTCCATGACACGCCTCAGGATGACACTTACTCCCCGATTTGGGGCATTTTCTCCCAGAAATACCACTTCTCTCCCAAAGGGATGGCCTTTTCCCTCTCTAGCATCTGTTTCCTCACCAATACCTGGCATTTTCTCCCAGAAACACCAGCTTTCTCACACATACATCACCTTCCCCCCCCCACATCAGACCTCTTCTCCCAGAAATACCAGGACTCTGCTGAATATTTCCCATTCCCTCCGGAACATACAGCATTACACTCCGCAAGAGGACAGTTTCTTTCAGAAATGTGGCATTTTATCGCAGATACACCATTTTTATGCCCAGTAGAGCTCCTTTTCTCCCAGAAATAGCACTGCTCTTAGGAAGAGCTCCCATTTTCTAACCAAAAGGCTGCTTTACACTCCTCAAGATCACACTTACCCCCATCAAGATGGCAGTGTCACAGAAATACCAGCTTCTGCCCCCAAAATGGGACTTTGGCTCTCCAAAACAAGACATTTTCTCCCAGAAATACCAGGACTCTTAGAAATACCTCACGTTTCATCTCAAGAATACTGCTTTCCACTCCTCAAGATCACGCTGACTCCCATCACAATGGCCTTTTCTCCCACATACACCAGCTTTCTCCCAAATACACGACATTTTCTCCCACATACACCCGTCTTCTCCCAAAGATGGGACATATTCTCCCAGAAATGCCAGCTTATGCCTTAAAAAACGGCCTTTTTTTCCCCAAAATACCAGCTTTCTCACAAACACCTGTCATTTTCCAACCAAGTCTGCTACTATCTCCCAGAAACAGCCGGTTTCCGAGAAATACCTGACGTTTGCTCTCCCAAATACTACTCGACACTCCTCCAGAGGACATTGTCTCCCCTATTTACCACGTTTTCTCCCCAAGAGACCACTTGGCACACCAAAAAGACCACCGTTGCTCTCCAGTACAAGATATTCTTTCCCACCGCTTCCCACTTTTCTCCCCCAGCTATGTCATTTCCTCCCAGAAATGCCACTTTTCCCTTGGAAATTTCACCTTCTCTTCCAAAAAGAGGAGATTTGCTCCCAGAAATACCCCTTCTCTTACAACTGCCACACGCTTTCTCCCCAGAAAGCCTCCATGACAATGCCAAATGGGACACTTGCAGCCAAGAAGAGGACACCTTCTCTCAGAAAGACCACTTTTCTCCCCAAGAGAGGAGATTTTCTCCCAATTGGATGACATTTGCTGTAAGAAAGACCTCTTTTCTTCCCTCAAGAGGACATTGTCTTTCCCACTGAGAACATTTTCTCCCAGAAGTGCCGCTACTCTTTGAAACACCTCCATTTCCTCCCAAATCTACTCCATGACACGCCTCAGGATGACACTTACTCCCCGATTTGGGGCATTTTCTCCCAGAAATACCACTTCTCTCCCAAAGGGATGGCCTTTTCCCTCTCTAGCATCTGTTTCCTCACCAATACCTGGCATTTTCTCCCAGAAACACCAGCTTTCTCACACATACATCACCTTCCCCCCCCCACATCAGACCTCTTCTCCCAGAAATACCAGGACTCTGCTGAATATTTCCCATTCCCTCCGGAACATACAGCATTACACTCCGCAAGAGGACAGTTTCTTTCAGAAATGTGGCATTTTATCGCAGATACACCATTTTTATGCCCAGTAGAGCTCCTTTTCTCCCAGAAATAGCACTGCTCTTAGGAAGAGCTCCCATTTTCTAACCAAAAGGCTGCTTTACACTCCTCAAGATCACACTTACCCCCATCAAGATGGCAGTGTCACAGAAATACCAGCTTCTGCCCCCAAAATGGGACTTTGGCTCTCCAAAACAAGACATTTTCTCCCAGAAATACCAGGACTCTTAGAAATACCTCACGTTTCATCTCAAGAATACTGCTTTCCACTCCTCAAGATCACGCTGACTCCCATCACAATGGCCTTTTCTCCCACATACACCAGCTTTCTCCCAAATACACGACATTTTCTCCCACATACACCCGTCTTCTCCCAAAGATGGGACATATTCTCCCAGAAATGCCAGCTTATGCCTTAAAAAACGGCCTTTTTTTCCCCAAAATACCAGCTTTCTCACAAACACCTGTCATTTTCCAACCAAGTCTGCTACTATCTCCCAGAAACAGCCGGTTTCCGAGAAATACCTGACGTTTGCTCTCCCAAATACTACTCGACACTCCTCCAGAGGACATTGTCTCCCCTATTTACCACGTTTTCTCCCCAAGAGACCACTTGGCACACCAAAAAGACCACCGTTGCTCTCCAGTACAAGATATTCTTTCCCACCGCTTCCCACTTTTCTCCCCCAGCTATGTCATTTCCTCCCAGAAATGCCACTTTTCCCTTGGAAATTTCACCTTCTCTTCCAAAAAGAGGAGATTTGCTCCCAGAAATACCCCTTCTCTTACAACTGCCACACGCTTTCTCCCCAAAAAGCCTCCATGACAATGCCAAATGGGACACTTGCAGCCAAGAAGAGGACACCTTCTCTCAGAAAGACCACTTTTCTCCCCAAGAGAGGAGATTTTCTCCCAATTGGATGACATTTGCTGTAAGAAAGACCTCTTTTCTTCCCTCAAGAGGACATTGTCTTTCCCACTGAGGACATTTTCTCCCAGAAGTGCCGCTACTCTTTGAAACACCTCCATTTCCTCCCAAATCTACTCCATGACACGCCTCCGGATGACACTTACTCCCCGATTTGGGGCATTTTCTCCCAGAAATACCACTTCTCTCCCAAAGGGATGGCCTTTTCCCTCTCTAGCATCTGTTTCCTCACCAATACCTGGCATTTTCTCCCAGAAACACCAGCTTTCTCACACATACATCACCTTCCCCCCCCCACATCAGACCTCTTCTCCCAGAAATACCAGGACTCTGCTGAATATTTCCCATTCCCTCCGGAACATACAGCATTACACTCCGCAAGAGGACAGTTTCTTTCAGAAATGTGGCATTTTATCGCAGATACACCATTTTTATGCCCAGTAGAGCTCCTTTTCTCCCAGAAATAGCACTGCTCTTAGGAAGAGCTCCCATTTTCTAACCAAAAGGCTGCTTTACACTCCTCAAGATCACACTTACCCCCATCAAGATGGCAGTGTCACAGAAATACCAGCTTCTGCCCCCAAAATGGGACTTTGGCTCTCCAAAACAAGACATTTTCTCCCAGAAATACCAGGACTCTTAGAAATACCTCACGTTTCATCTCAAGAATACTGCTTTCCACTCCTCAAGATCACGCTGACTCCCATCACAATGGCCTTTTCTCCCACATACACCAGCTTTCTCCCAAATACACGACATTTTCTCCCACATACACCCGTCTTCTCCCAAAGATGGGACATATTCTCCCAGAAATGCCAGCTTATGCCTTAAAAAACGGCCTTTTTTTCCCCAAAATACCAGCTTTCTCACAAACACCTGTCATTTTCCAACCAAGTCTGCTACTATCTCCCAGAAACAGCCGGTTTCCGAGAAATACCTGACGTTTGCTCTCCCAAATACTACTCGACACTCCTCCAGAGGACATTGTCTCCCCTATTTACCACGTTTTCTCCCCAAGAGACCACTTGGCACACCAAAAAGACCACCGTTGCTCTCCAGTACAAGATATTCTTTCCCACCGCTTCCCACTTTTCTCCCCCAGCTATGTCATTTCCTCCCAGAAATGCCACTTTTCCCTTGGAAATTTCACCTTCTCTTCCAAAAAGAGGAGATTTGCTCCCAGAAATACCCCTTCTCTTACAACTGCCACACGCTTTCTCCCCAAAAAGCCTCCATGACAATGCCAAATGGGACACTTGCAGCCAAGAAGAGGACACCTTCTCTCAGAAAGACCACTTTTCTCCCCAAGAGAGGAGATTTTCTCCCAATTGGATGACATTTGCTGTAAGAAAGACCTCTTTTCTTCCCTCAAGAGGACATTGTCTTTCCCACTGAGAACATTTTCTCCCAGAAGTGCCGCTACTCTTTGAAACACCTCCATTTCCTCCCAAATCTACTCCATGACACGCCTCAGGATGACACTTACTCCCCGATTTGGGGCATTTTCTCCCAGAAATACCACTTCTCTCCCAAAGGGATGGCCTTTTCCCTCTCTAGCATCTGTTTCCTCACCAATACCTGGCATTTTCTCCCAGAAACACCAGCTTTCTCACACATACATCACCTTCCCCCCCCCACATCAGACCTCTTCTCCCAGAAATACCAGGACTCTGCTGAATATTTCCCATTCCCTCCGGAACATACAGCATTACACTCCGCAAGAGGACAGTTTCTTTCAGAAATGTGGCATTTTATCGCAGATACACCATTTTTATGCCCAGTAGAGCTCCTTTTCTCCCAGAAATAGCACTGCTCTTAGGAAGAGCTCCCATTTTCTAACCAAAAGGCTGCTTTACACTCCTCAAGATCACACTTACCCCCATCAAGATGGCAGTGTCACAGAAATACCAGCTTCTGCCCCCAAAATGGGACTTTGGCTCTCCAAAACAAGACATTTTCTCCCAGAAATACCAGGACTCTTAGAAATACCTCACGTTTCATCTCAAGAATACTGCTTTCCACTCCTCAAGATCACGCTGACTCCCATCACAATGGCCTTTTCTCCCACATACACCAGCTTTCTCCCAAATACACGACATTTTCTCCCACATACACCCGTTTTCTCCCAAAGATGGGACATATTCTCCCAGAAATGCCAGCTTATGCCTTAAAAAACGGCCTTTTTTTCCCCAAAATACCAGCTTTCTCACAAACACCTGTCATTTTCCAACCAAGTCTGCTACTATCTCCCAGAAACAGCCGGTTTCCGAGAAATACCTGACGTTTGCTCTCCCAAATACTACTCGACACTCCTCCAGAGGACATTGTCTCCCCTATTTACCACGTTTTCTCCCCAAGAGACCACTTGGCACACCAAAAAGACCACCGTTGCTCTCCAGTACAAGATATTCTTTCCCACCGCTTCCCACTTTTCTCCCCCAGCTATGTCATTTCCTCCCAGAAATGCCACTTTTCCCTTGGAAATTTCACCTTCTCTTCCAAAAAGAGGAGATTTGCTCCCAGAAATACCCCTTCTCTTACAACTGCCACACGCTTTCTCCCCAGAAAGCCTCCATGACAATGCCAAATGGGACACTTGCAGCCAAGAAGAGGACACCTTCTCTCAGAAAGACCACTTTTCTCCCCAAGAGAGGAGATTTTCTCCCAATTGGATGACATTTGCTGTAAGAAAGACCTCTTTTCTTCCCTCAAGAGGACATTGTCTTTCCCACTGAGGACATTTTCTCCCAGAAGTGCCGCTACTCTTTGAAACACCTCCATTTCCTCCCAAATCTACTCCATGACACGCCTCCGGATGACACTTACTCCCCGATTTGGGGCATTTTCTCCCAGAAATACCACTTCTCTCCCAAAGGGATGGCCTTTTCCCTCTCTAGCATCTGTTTCCTCACCAATACCTGGCATTTTCTCCCAGAAACACCAGCTTTCTCACACATACATCACCTTCCCCCCCCCACATCAGACCTCTTCTCCCAGAAATACCAGGACTCTGCTGAATATTTCCCATTCCCTCCGGAACATACAGCATTACACTCCGCAAGAGGACAGTTTCTTTCAGAAATGTGGCATTTTATCGCAGATACACCATTTTTATGCCCAGTAGAGCTCCTTTTCTCCCAGAAATAGCACTGCTCTTAGGAAGAGCTCCCATTTTCTAACCAAAAGGCTGCTTTACACTCCTCAAGATCACACTTACCCCCATCAAGATGGCAGTGTCACAGAAATACCAGCTTCTGCCCCCAAAATGGGACTTTGGCTCTCCAAAACAAGACATTTTCTCCCAGAAATACCAGGACTCTTAGAAATACCTCACGTTTCATCTCAAGAATACTGCTTTCCACTCCTCAAGATCACGCTGACTCCCATCACAATGGCCTTTTCTCCCACATACACCAGCTTTCTCCCAAATACACGACATTTTCTCCCACATACACCCGTTTTCTCCCAAAGATGGGACATATTCTCCCAGAAATGCCAGCTTATTCCTTAAAAAACGGCCTTTTTTTCCCCAAAATACCAGCTTTCTCACAAACACCTGTCATTTTCCAACCAAGTCTGCTACTATCTCCCAGAAACAGCCGGTTTCCGAGAAATACCTGACGTTTGCTCTCCCAAATACTACTCGACACTCCTCCAGAGGACATTGTCTCCCCTATTTACCACGTTTTCTCCCCAAGAGACCACTTGGCACACCAAAAAGACCACCGTTGCTCTCCAGTACAAGATATTCTTTCCCACCGCTTCCCACTTTTCTCCCCCAGCTATGTCATTTCCTCCCAGAAATGCCACTTTTCCCTTGGAAATTTCACCTTCTCTTCCAAAAAGAGGAGATTTGCTCCCAGAAATACCCCTTCTCTTACAACTGCCACACGCTTTCTCCCCAGAAAGCCTCCATGACAATGCCAAATGGGACACTTGCAGCCAAGAAGAGGACACCTTCTCTCAGAAAGACCACTTTTCTCCCCAAGAGAGGAGATTTTCTCCCAATTGGATGACATTTGCTGTAAGAAAGACCTCTTTTCTTCCCTCAAGAGGACATTGTCTTTCCCACTGAGGACATTTTCTCCCAGAAGTGCCGCTACTCTTTGAAACACCTCCATTTCCTCCCAAATCTACTCCATGACACGCCTCCGGATGACACTTACTCCCCGATTTGGGGCATTTTCTCCCAGAAATACCACTTCTCTCCCAAAGGGATGGCCTTTTCCCTCTCTAGCATCTGTTTCCTCACCAATACCTGGCATTTTCTCCCAGAAACACCAGCTTTCTCACACATACATCACCTTCCCCCCCCCACATCAGACCTCTTCTCCCAGAAATACCAGGACTCTGCTGAATATTTCCCATTCCCTCCGGAACATACAGCATTACACTCCGCAAGAGGACAGTTTCTTTCAGAAATGTGGCATTTTATCGCAGATACACCATTTTTATGCCCAGTAGAGCTCCTTTTCTCCCAGAAATAGCACTGCTCTTAGGAAGAGCTCCCATTTTCTAACCAAAAGGCTGCTTTACACTCCTCAAGATCACACTTACCCCCATCAAGATGGCAGTGTCACAGAAATACCAGCTTCTGCCCCCAAAATGGGACTTTGGCTCTCCAAAACAAGACATTTTCTCCCAGAAATACCAGGACTCTTAGAAATACCTCACGTTTCATCTCAAGAATACTGCTTTCCACTCCTCAAGATCACGCTGACTCCCATCACAATGGCCTTTTCTCCCACATACACCAGCTTTCTCCCAAATACACGACATTTTCTCCCACATACACCCGTTTTCTCCCAAAGATGGGACATATTCTCCCAGAAATGCCAGCTTATTCCTTAAAAAACGGCCTTTTTTTCCCCAAAATACCAGCTTTCTCACAAACACCTGTCATTTTCCAACCAAGTCTGCTACTATCTCCCAGAAACAGCCGGTTTCCGAGAAATACCTGACGTTTGCTCTCCCAAATACTACTCGACACTCCTCCAGAGGACATTGTCTCCCCTATTTACCACGTTTTCTCCCCAAGAGACCACTTGGCACACCAAAAAGACCACCGTTGCTCTCCAGTACAAGATATTCTTTCCCACCGCTTCCCACTTTTCTCCCCCAGCTATGTCATTTCCTCCCAGAAATGCCACTTTTCCCTTGGAAATTTCACCTTCTCTTCCAAAAAGAGGAGATTTGCTCCCAGAAATACCCCTTCTCTTACAACTGCCACACGCTTTCTCCCCAAAAAGCCTCCATGACAATGCCAAATGGGACACTTGCAGCCAAGAAGAGGACACCTTCTCTCAGAAAGACCACTTTTCTCCCCAAGAGAGGAGATTTTCTCCCAATTGGATGACATTTGCTGTAAGAAAGACCTCTTTTCTTCCCTCAAGAGGACATTGTCTTTCCCACTGAGGACATTTTCTCCCAGAAGTGCCGCTACTCTTTGAAACACCTCCATTTCCTCCCAAATCTACTCCATGACACGCCTCCGGATGACACTTACTCCCCGATTTGGGGCATTTTCTCCCAGAAATACCACTTCTCTCCCAAAGGGATGGCCTTTTCCCTCTCTAGCATCTGTTTCCTCACCAATACCTGGCATTTTCTCCCAGAAACACCAGCTTTCTCACACATACATCACCTTCCCCCCCCCACATCAGACCTCTTCTCCCAGAAATACCAGGACTCTGCTGAATATTTCCCATTCCCTCCGGAACATACAGCATTACACTCCGCAAGAGGACAGTTTCTTTCAGAAATGTGGCATTTTATCGCAGATACACCATTTTTATGCCCAGTAGAGCTCCTTTTCTCCCAGAAATAGCACTGCTCTTAGGAAGAGCTCCCATTTTCTAACCAAAAGGCTGCTTTACACTCCTCAAGATCACACTTACCCCCATCAAGATGGCAGTGTCACAGAAATACCAGCTTCTGCCCCCAAAATGGGACTTTGGCTCTCCAAAACAAGACATTTTCTCCCAGAAATACCAGGACTCTTAGAAATACCTCACGTTTCATCTCAAGAATACTGCTTTCCACTCCTCAAGATCACGCTGACTCCCATCACAATGGCCTTTTCTCCCACATACACCAGCTTTCTCCCAAATACACGACATTTTCTCCCACATACACCCGTCTTCTCCCAAAGATGGGACATATTCTCCCAGAAATGCCAGCTTATGCCTTAAAAAACGGCCTTTTTTTCCCCAAAATACCAGCTTTCTCACAAACACCTGTCATTTTCCAACCAAGTCTGCTACTATCTCCCAGAAACAGCCGGTTTCCGAGAAATACCTGACGTTTGCTCTCCCAAATACTACTCGACACTCCTCCAGAGGACATTGTCTCCCCTATTTACCACGTTTTCTCCCCAAGAGACCACTTGGCACACCAAAAAGACCACCGTTGCTCTCCAGTACAAGATATTCTTTCCCACCGCTTCCCACTTTTCTCCCCCAGCTATGTCATTTCCTCCCAGAAATGCCACTTTTCCCTTGGAAATTTCACCTTCTCTTCCAAAAAGAGGAGATTTGCTCCCAGAAATACCCCTTCTCTTACAACTGCCACACGCTTTCTCCCCAAAAAGCCTCCATGACAATGCCAAATGGGACACTTGCAGCCAAGAAGAGGACACCTTCTCTCAGAAAGACCACTTTTCTCCCCAAGAGAGGAGATTTTCTCCCAATTGGATGACATTTGCTGTAAGAAAGACCTCTTTTCTTCCCTCAAGAGGACATTGTCTTTCCCACTGAGGACATTTTCTCCCAGAAGTGCCGCTACTCTTTGAAACACCTCCATTTCCTCCCAAATCTACTCCATGACACGCCTCCGGATGACACTTACTCCCCGATTTGGGGCATTTTCTCCCAGAAATACCACTTCTCTCCCAAAGGGATGGCCTTTTCCCTCTCTAGCATCTGTTTCCTCACCAATACCTGGCATTTTCTCCCAGAAACACCAGCTTTCTCACACATACATCACCTTCCCCCCCCCACATCAGACCTCTTCTCCCAGAAATACCAGGACTCTGCTGAATATTTCCCATTCCCTCCGGAACATACAGCATTACACTCCGCAAGAGGACAGTTTCTTTCAGAAATGTGGCATTTTATCGCAGATACACCATTTTTATGCCCAGTAGAGCTCCTTTTCTCCCAGAAATAGCACTGCTCTTAGGAAGAGCTCCCATTTTCTAACCAAAAGGCTGCTTTACACTCCTCAAGATCACACTTACCCCCATCAAGATGGCAGTGTCACAGAAATACCAGCTTCTGCCCCCAAAATGGGACTTTGGCTCTCCAAAACAAGACATTTTCTCCCAGAAATACCAGGACTCTTAGAAATACCTCACGTTTCATCTCAAGAATACTGCTTTCCACTCCTCAAGATCACGCTGACTCCCATCACAATGGCCTTTTCTCCCACATACACCAGCTTTCTCCCAAATACACGACATTTTCTCCCACATACACCCGTCTTCTCCCAAAGATGGGACATATTCTCCCAGAAATGCCAGCTTATGCCTTAAAAAACGGCCTTTTTTTCCCCAAAATACCAGCTTTCTCACAAACACCTGTCATTTTCCAACCAAGTCTGCTACTATCTCCCAGAAACAGCCGGTTTCCGAGAAATACCTGACGTTTGCTCTCCCAAATACTACTCGACACTCCTCCAGAGGACATTGTCTCCCCTATTTACCACGTTTTCTCCCCAAGAGACCACTTGGCACACCAAAAAGACCACCGTTGCTCTCCAGTACAAGATATTCTTTCCCACCGCTTCCCACTTTTCTCCCCCAGCTATGTCATTTCCTCCCAGAAATGCCACTTTTCCCTTGGAAATTTCACCTTCTCTTCCAAAAAGAGGAGATTTGCTCCCAGAAATACCCCTTCTCTTACAACTGCCACACGCTTTCTCCCCAAAAAGCCTCCATGACAATGCCAAATGGGACACTTGCAGCCAAGAAGAGGACACCTTCTCTCAGAAAGACCACTTTTCTCCCCAAGAGAGGAGATTTTCTCCCAATTGGATGACATTTGCTGTAAGAAAGACCTCTTTTCTTCCCTCAAGAGGACATTGTCTTTCCCACTGAGGACATTTTCTCCCAGAAGTGCCGCTACTCTTTGAAACACCTCCATTTCCTCCCAAATCTACTCCATGACACGCCTCAGGATGACACTTACTCCCCGATTTGGGGCATTTTCTCCCAGAAATACCACTTCTCTCCCAAAGGGATGGCCTTTTCCCTCTCTAGCATCTGTTTCCTCACCAATACCTGGCATTTTCTCCCAGAAACACCAGCTTTCTCACACATACATCACCTTCCCCCCCCCACATCAGACCTCTTCTCCCAGAAATACCAGGACTCTGCTGAATATTTCCCATTCCCTCCGGAACATACAGCATTACACTCCGCAAGAGGACAGTTTCTTTCAGAAATGTGGCATTTTATCGCAGATACACCATTTTTATGCCCAGTAGAGCTCCTTTTCTCCCAGAAATAGCACTGCTCTTAGGAAGAGCTCCCATTTTCTAACCAAAAGGCTGCTTTACACTCCTCAAGATCACACTTACCCCCATCAAGATGGCAGTGTCACAGAAATACCAGCTTCTGCCCCCAAAATGGGACTTTGGCTCTCCAAAACAAGACATTTTCTCCCAGAAATACCAGGACTCTTAGAAATACCTCACGTTTCATCTCAAGAATAGTGCTTTCCACTCCTCAAGATCACGCTGACTCCCATCACAATGGCCTTTTCTCCCACATACACCAGCTTTCTCCCAAATACACGACATTTTCTCCCACATACACCCGTCTTCTCCCAAAGATGGGACATATTCTCCCAGAAATGCCAGCTTATGCCTTAAAAAACGGCCTTTTTTTCCCCAAAATACCAGCTTTCTCACAAACACCTGTCATTTTCCAACCAAGTCTGCTACTATCTCCCAGAAACAGCCGGTTTCCGAGAAATACCTGACGTTTGCTCTCCCAAATACTACTCGACACTCCTCCAGAGGACATTGTCTCCCCTATTTACCACGTTTTCTCCCCAAGAGACCACTTGGCACACCAAAAAGACCACCGTTGCTCTCCAGTACAAGATATTCTTTCCCACCGCTTCCCACTTTTCTCCCCCAGCTATGTCATTTCCTCCCAGAAATGCCACTTTTCCCTTGGAAATTTCACCTTCTCTTCCAAAAAGAGGAGATTTGCTCCCAGAAATACCCCTTCTCTTACAACTGCCACACGCTTTCTCCCCAAAAAGCCTCCATGACAATGCCAAATGGGACACTTGCAGCCAAGAAGAGGACACCTTCTCTCAGAAAGACCACTTTTCTCCCCAAGAGAGGAGATTTTCTCCCAATTGGATGACATTTGCTGTAAGAAAGACCTCTTTTCTTCCCTCAAGAGGACATTGTCTTTCCCACTGAGGACATTTTCTCCCAGAAGTGCCGCTACTCTTTGAAACACCTCCATTTCCTCCCAAATCTACTCCATGACACGCCTCCGGATGACACTTACTCCCCGATTTGGGGCATTTTCTCCCAGAAATACCACTTCTCTCCCAAAGGGATGGCCTTTTCCCTCTCTAGCATCTGTTTCCTCACCAATACCTGGCATTTTCTCCCAGAAACACCAGCTTTCTCACACATACATCACCTTCCCCCCCCCACATCAGACCTCTTCTCCCAGAAATACCAGGACTCTGCTGAATATTTCCCATTCCCTCCGGAACATACAGCATTACACTCCGCAAGAGGACAGTTTCTTTCAGAAATGTGGCATTTTATCGCAGATACACCATTTTTATGCCCAGTAGAGCTCCTTTTCTCCCAGAAATAGCACTGCTCTTAGGAAGAGCTCCCATTTTCTAACCAAAAGGCTGCTTTACACTCCTCAAGATCACACTTACCCCCATCAAGATGGCAGTGTCACAGAAATACCAGCTTCTGCCCCCAAAATGGGACTTTGGCTCTCCAAAACAAGACATTTTCTCCCAGAAATACCAGGACTCTTAGAAATACCTCACGTTTCATCTCAAGAATACTGCTTTCCACTCCTCAAGATCACGCTGACTCCCATCACAATGGCCTTTTCTCCCACATACACCAGCTTTCTCCCAAATACACGACATTTTCTCCCACATACACCCGTCTTCTCCCAAAGATGGGACATATTCTCCCAGAAATGCCAGCTTATGCCTTAAAAAACGGCCTTTTTTTCCCCAAAATACCAGCTTTCTCACAAACACCTGTCATTTTCCAACCAAGTCTGCTACTATCTCCCAGAAACAGCCGGTTTCCGAGAAATACCTGACGTTTGCTCTCCCAAATACTACTCGACACTCCTCCAGAGGACATTGTCTCCCCTATTTACCACGTTTTCTCCCCAAGAGACCACTTGGCACACCAAAAAGACCACCGTTGCTCTCCAGTACAAGATATTCTTTCCCACCGCTTCCCACTTTTCTCCCCCAGCTATGTCATTTCCTCCCAGAAATGCCACTTTTCCCTTGGAAATTTCACCTTCTCTTCCAAAAAGAGGAGATTTGCTCCCAGAAATACCCCTTCTCTTACAACTGCCACACGCTTTCTCCCCAGAAAGCCTCCATGACAATGCCAAATGGGACACTTGCAGCCAAGAAGAGGACACCTTCTCTCAGAAAGACCACTTTTCTCCCCAAGAGAGGAGATTTTCTCCCAATTGGATGACATTTGCTGTAAGAAAGACCTCTTTTCTTCCCTCAAGAGGACATTGTCTTTCCCACTGAGGACATTTTCTCCCAGAAGTGCCGCTACTCTTTGAAACACCTCCATTTCCTCCCAAATCTACTCCATGACACGCCTCCGGATGACACTTACTCCCCGATTTGGGGCATTTTCTCCCAGAAATACCACTTCTCTCCCAAAGGGATGGCCTTTTCCCTCTCTAGCATCTGTTTCCTCACCAATACCTGGCATTTTCTCCCAGAAACACCAGCTTTCTCACACATACATCACCTTCCCCCCCCCACATCAGACCTCTTCTCCCAGAAATACCAGGACTCTGCTGAATATTTCCCATTCCCTCCGGAACATACAGCATTACACTCCGCAAGAGGACAGTTTCTTTCAGAAATGTGGCATTTTATCGCAGATACACCATTTTTATGCCCAGTAGAGCTCCTTTTCTCCCAGAAATAGCACTGCTCTTAGGAAGAGCTCCCATTTTCTAACCAAAAGGCTGCTTTACACTCCTCAAGATCACACTTACCCCCATCAAGATGGCAGTGTCACAGAAATACCAGCTTCTGCCCCCAAAATGGGACTTTGGCTCTCCAAAACAAGACATTTTCTCCCAGAAATACCAGGACTCTTAGAAATACCTCACGTTTCATCTCAAGAATAGTGCTTTCCACTCCTCAAGATCACGCTGACTCCCATCACAATGGCCTTTTCTCCCACATACACCAGCTTTCTCCCAAATACACGACATTTTCTCCCACATACACCCGTCTTCTCCCAAAGATGGGACATATTCTCCCAGAAATGCCAGCTTATGCCTTAAAAAACGGCCTTTTTTTCCCCAAAATACCAGCTTTCTCACAAACACCTGTCATTTTCCAACCAAGTCTGCTACTATCTCCCAGAAACAGCCGGTTTCCGAGAAATACCTGACGTTTGCTCTCCCAAATACTACTCGACACTCCTCCAGAGGACATTGTCTCCCCTATTTACCACGTTTTCTCCCCAAGAGACCACTTGGCACACCAAAAAGACCACCGTTGCTCTCCAGTACAAGATATTCTTTCCCACCGCTTCCCACTTTTCTCCCCCAGCTATGTCATTTCCTCCCAGAAATGCCACTTTTCCCTTGGAAATTTCACCTTCTCTTCCAAAAAGAGGAGATTTGCTCCCAGAAATACCCCTTCTCTTACAACTGCCACACGCTTTCTCCCCAGAAAGCCTCCATGACAATGCCAAATGGGACACTTGCAGCCAAGAAGAGGACACCTTCTCTCAGAAAGACCACTTTTCTCCCCAAGAGAGGAGATTTTCTCCCAATTGGATGACATTTGCTGTAAGAAAGACCTCTTTTCTTCCCTCAAGAGGACATTGTCTTTCCCACTGAGGACATTTTCTCCCAGAAGTGCCGCTACTCTTTGAAACACCTCCATTTCCTCCCAAATCTACTCCATGACACGCCTCCGGATGACACTTACTCCCCGATTTGGGGCATTTTCTCCCAGAAATACCACTTCTCTCCCAAAGGGATGGCCTTTTCCCTCTCTAGCATCTGTTTCCTCACCAATACCTGGCATTTTCTCCCAGAAACACCAGCTTTCTCACACATACATCACCTTCCCCCCCCCACATCAGACCTCTTCTCCCAGAAATACCAGGACTCTGCTGAATATTTCCCATTCCCTCCGGAACATACAGCATTACACTCCGCAAGAGGACAGTTTCTTTCAGAAATGTGGCATTTTATCGCAGATACACCATTTTTATGCCCAGTAGAGCTCCTTTTCTCCCAGAAATAGCACTGCTCTTAGGAAGAGCTCCCATTTTCTAACCAAAAGGCTGCTTTACACTCCTCAAGATCACACTTACCCCCATCAAGATGGCAGTGTCACAGAAATACCAGCTTCTGCCCCCAAAATGGGACTTTGGCTCTCCAAAACAAGACATTTTCTCCCAGAAATACCAGGACTCTTAGAAATACCTCACGTTTCATCTCAAGAATACTGCTTTCCACTCCTCAAGATCACGCTGACTCCCATCACAATGGCCTTTTCTCCCACATACACCAGCTTTCTCCCAAATACACGACATTTTCTCCCACATACACCCGTTTTCTCCCAAAGATGGGACATATTCTCCCAGAAATGCCAGCTTATGCCTTAAAAAACGGCCTTTTTTTCCCCAAAATACCAGCTTTCTCACAAACACCTGTCATTTTCCAACCAAGTCTGCTACTATCTCCCAGAAACAGCCGGTTTCCGAGAAATACCTGACGTTTGCTCTCCCAAATACTACTCGACACTCCTCCAGAGGACATTGTCTCCCCTATTTACCACGTTTTCTCCCCAAGAGACCACTTGGCACACCAAAAAGACCACCGTTGCTCTCCAGTACAAGATATTCTTTCCCACCGCTTCCCACTTTTCTCCCCCAGCTATGTCATTTCCTCCCAGAAATGCCACTTTTCCCTTGGAAATTTCACCTTCTCTTCCAAAAAGAGGAGATTTGCTCCCAGAAATACCCCTTCTCTTACAACTGCCACACGCTTTCTCCCCAAAAAGCCTCCATGACAATGCCAAATGGGACACTTGCAGCCAAGAAGAGGACACCTTCTCTCAGAAAGACCACTTTTCTCCCCAAGAGAGGAGATTTTCTCCCAATTGGATGACATTTGCTGTAAGAAAGACCTCTTTTCTTCCCTCAAGAGGACATTGTCTTTCCCACTGAGGACATTTTCTCCCAGAAGTGCCGCTACTCTTTGAAACACCTCCATTTCCTCCCAAATCTACTCCATGACACGCCTCCGGATGACACTTACTCCCCGATTTGGGGCATTTTCTCCCAGAAATACCACTTCTCTCCCAAAGGGATGGCCTTTTCCCTCTCTAGCATCTGTTTCCTCACCAATACCTGGCATTTTCTCCCAGAAACACCAGCTTTCTCACACATACATCACCTTCCCCCCCCCACATCAGACCTCTTCTCCCAGAAATACCAGGACTCTGCTGAATATTTCCCATTCCCTCCGGAACATACAGCATTACACTCCGCAAGAGGACAGTTTCTTTCAGAAATGTGGCATTTTATCGCAGATACACCATTTTTATGCCCAGTAGAGCTCCTTTTCTCCCAGAAATAGCACTGCTCTTAGGAAGAGCTCCCATTTTCTAACCAAAAGGCTGCTTTACACTCCTCAAGATCACACTTACCCCCATCAAGATGGCAGTGTCACAGAAATACCAGCTTCTGCCCCCAAAATGGGACTTTGGCTCTCCAAAACAAGACATTTTCTCCCAGAAATACCAGGACTCTTAGAAATACCTCACGTTTCATCTCAAGAATACTGCTTTCCACTCCTCAAGATCACGCTGACTCCCATCACAATGGCCTTTTCTCCCACATACACCAGCTTTCTCCCAAATACACGACATTTTCTCCCACATACACCCGTTTTCTCCCAAAGATGGGACATATTCTCCCAGAAATGCCAGCTTATGCCTTAAAAAACGGCCTTTTTTTCCCCAAAATACCAGCTTTCTCACAAACACCTGTCATTTTCCAACCAAGTCTGCTACTATCTCCCAGAAACAGCCGGTTTCCGAGAAATACCTGACGTTTGCTCTCCCAAATACTACTCGACACTCCTCCAGAGGACATTGTCTCCCCTATTTACCACGTTTTCTCCCCAAGAGACCACTTGGCACACCAAAAAGACCACCGTTGCTCTCCAGTACAAGATATTCTTTCCCACCGCTTCCCACTTTTCTCCCCCAGCTATGTCATTTCCTCCCAGAAATGCCACTTTTCCCTTGGAAATTTCACCTTCTCTTCCAAAAAGAGGAGATTTGCTCCCAGAAATACCCCTTCTCTTACAACTGCCACACGCTTTCTCCCCAGAAAGCCTCCATGACAATGCCAAATGGGACACTTGCAGCCAAGAAGAGGACACCTTCTCTCAGAAAGACCACTTTTCTCCCCAAGAGAGGAGATTTTCTCCCAATTGGATGACATTTGCTGTAAGAAAGACCTCTTTTCTTCCCTCAAGAGGACATTGTCTTTCCCACTGAGGACATTTTCTCCCAGAAGTGCCGCTACTCTTTGAAACACCTCCATTTCCTCCCAAATCTACTCCATGACACGCCTCCGGATGACACTTACTCCCCGATTTGGGGCATTTTCTCCCAGAAATACCACTTCTCTCCCAAAGGGATGGCCTTTTCCCTCTCTAGCATCTGTTTCCTCACCAATACCTGGCATTTTCTCCCAGAAACACCAGCTTTCTCACACATACATCACCTTCCCCCCCCCACATCAGACCTCTTCTCCCAGAAATACCAGGACTCTGCTGAATATTTCCCATTCCCTCCGGAACATTCAGCATTACACTCCGCAAGAGGACAGTTTCTTTCAGAAATGTGGCATTTTATCGCAGATACACCATTTTTATGCCCAGTAGAGCTCCTTTTCTCCCAGAAATAGCACTGCTCTTAGGAAGAGCTCCCATTTTCTAACCAAAAGGCTGCTTTACACTCCTCAAGATCACACTTACCCCCATCAAGATGGCAGTGTCACAGAAATACCAGCTTCTGCCCCCAAAATGGGACTTTGGCTCTCCAAAACAAGACATTTTCTCCCAGAAATACCAGGACTCTTAGAAATACCTCACGTTTCATCTCAAGAATACTGCTTTCCACTCCTCAAGATCACGCTGACTCCCATCACAATGGCCTTTTCTCCCACATACACCAGCTTTCTCCCAAATACACGACATTTTCTCCCACATACACCCGTTTTCTCCCAAAGATGGGACATATTCTCCCAGAAATGCCAGCTTATGCCTTAAAAAACGGCCTTTTTTTCCCCAAAATACCAGCTTTCTCACAAACACCTGTCATTTTCCAACCAAGTCTGCTACTATCTCCCAGAAACAGCCGGTTTCCGAGAAATACCTGACGTTTGCTCTCCCAAATACTACTCGACACTCCTCCAGAGGACATTGTCTCCCCTATTTACCACGTTTTCTCCCCAAGAGACCACTTGGCACACCAAAAAGACCACCGTTGCTCTCCAGTACAAGATATTCTTTCCCACCGCTTCCCACTTTTCTCCCCCAGCTATGTCATTTCCTCCCAGAAATGCCACTTTTCCCTTGGAAATTTCACCTTCTCTTCCAAAAAGAGGAGATTTGCTCCCAGAAATACCCCTTCTCTTACAACTGCCACACGCTTTCTCCCCAAAAAGCCTCCATGACAATGCCAAATGGGACACTTGCAGCCAAGAAGAGGACACCTTCTCTCAGAAAGACCACTTTTCTCCCCAAGAGAGGAGATTTTCTCCCAATTGGATGACATTTGCTGTAAGAAAGACCTCTTTTCTTCCCTCAAGAGGACATTGTCTTTCCCACTGAGAACATTTTCTCCCAGAAGTGCCGCTACTCTTTGAAACACCTCCATTTCCTCCCAAATCTACTCCATGACACGCCTCCGGATGACACTTACTCCCCGATTTGGGGCATTTTCTCCCAGAAATACCACTTCTCTCCCAAAGGGATGGCCTTTTCCCTCTCTAGCATCTGTTTCCTCACCAATACCTGGCATTTTCTCCCAGAAACACCAGCTTTCTCACACATACATCACCTTCCCCCCCCCACATCAGACCTCTTCTCCCAGAAATACCAGGACTCTGCTGAATATTTCCCATTCCCTCCGGAACATACAGCATTACACTCCGCAAGAGGACAGTTTCTTTCAGAAATGTGGCATTTTATCGCAGATACACCATTTTTATGCCCAGTAGAGCTCCTTTTCTCCCAGAAATAGCACTGCTCTTAGGAAGAGCTCCCATTTTCTAACCAAAAGGCTGCTTTACACTCCTCAAGATCACACTTACCCCCATCAAGATGGCAGTGTCACAGAAATACCAGCTTCTGCCCCCAAAATGGGACTTTGGCTCTCCAAAACAAGACATTTTCTCCCAGAAATACCAGGACTCTTAGAAATACCTCACGTTTCATCTCAAGAATACTGCTTTCCACTCCTCAAGATCACGCTGACTCCCATCACAATGGCCTTTTCTCCCACATACACCAGCTTTCTCCCAAATACACGACATTTTCTCCCACATACACCCGTTTTCTCCCAAAGATGGGACATATTCTCCCAGAAATGCCAGCTTATGCCTTAAAAAACGGCCTTTTTTTCCCCAAAATACCAGCTTTCTCACAAACACCTGTCATTTTCCAACCAAGTCTGCTACTATCTCCCAGAAACAGCCGGTTTCCGAGAAATACCTGACGTTTGCTCTCCCAAATACTACTCGACACTCCTCCAGAGGACATTGTCTCCCCTATTTACCACGTTTTCTCCCCAAGAGACCACTTGGCACACCAAAAAGACCACCGTTGCTCTCCAGTACAAGATATTCTTTCCCACCGCTTCCCACTTTTCTCCCCCAGCTATGTCATTTCCTCCCAGAAATGCCACTTTTCCCTTGGAAATTTCACCTTCTCTTCCAAAAAGAGGAGATTTGCTCCCAGAAATACCCCTTCTCTTACAACTGCCACACGCTTTCTCCCCAGAAAGCCTCCATGACAATGCCAAATGGGACACTTGCAGCCAAGAAGAGGACACCTTCTCTCAGAAAGACCACTTTTCTCCCCAAGAGAGGAGATTTTCTCCCAATTGGATGACATTTGCTGTAAGAAAGACCTCTTTTCTTCCCTCAAGAGGACATTGTCTTTCCCACTGAGGACATTTTCTCCCAGAAGTGCCGCTACTCTTTGAAACACCTCCATTTCCTCCCAAATCTACTCCATGACACGCCTCCGGATGACACTTACTCCCCGATTTGGGGCATTTTCTCCCAGAAATACCACTTCTCTCCCAAAGGGATGGCCTTTTCCCTCTCTAGCATCTGTTTCCTCACCAATACCTGGCATTTTCTCCCAGAAACACCAGCTTTCTCACACATACATCACCTTCCCCCCCCCACATCAGACCTCTTCTCCCAGAAATACCAGGACTCTGCTGAATATTTCCCATTCCCTCCGGAACATTCAGCATTACACTCCGCAAGAGGACAGTTTCTTTCAGAAATGTGGCATTTTATCGCAGATACACCATTTTTATGCCCAGTAGAGCTCCTTTTCTCCCAGAAATAGCACTGCTCTTAGGAAGAGCTCCCATTTTCTAACCAAAAGGCTGCTTTACACTCCTCAAGATCACACTTACCCCCATCAAGATGGCAGTGTCACAGAAATACCAGCTTCTGCCCCCAAAATGGGACTTTGGCTCTCCAAAACAAGACATTTTCTCCCAGAAATACCAGGACTCTTAGAAATACCTCACGTTTCATCTCAAGAATACTGCTTTCCACTCCTCAAGATCACGCTGACTCCCATCACAATGGCCTTTTCTCCCACATACACCAGCTTTCTCCCAAATACACGACATTTTCTCCCACATACACCCGTTTTCTCCCAAAGATGGGACATATTCTCCCAGAAATGCCAGCTTATGCCTTAAAAAACGGCCTTTTTTTCCCCAAAATACCAGCTTTCTCACAAACACCTGTCATTTTCCAACCAAGTCTGCTACTATCTCCCAGAAACAGCCGGTTTCCGAGAAATACCTGACGTTTGCTCTCCCAAATACTACTCGACACTCCTCCAGAGGACATTGTCTCCCCTATTTACCACGTTTTCTCCCCAAGAGACCACTTGGCACACCAAAAAGACCACCGTTGCTCTCCAGTACAAGATATTCTTTCCCACCGCTTCCCACTTTTCTCCCCCAGCTATGTCATTTCCTCCCAGAAATGCCACTTTTCCCTTGGAAATTTCACCTTCTCTTCCAAAAAGAGGAGATTTGCTCCCAGAAATACCCCTTCTCTTACAACTGCCACACGCTTTCTCCCCAGAAAGCCTCCATGACAATGCCAAATGGGACACTTGCAGCCAAGAAGAGGACACCTTCTCTCAGAAAGACCACTTTTCTCCCCAAGAGAGGAGATTTTCTCCCAATTGGATGACATTTGCTGTAAGAAAGACCTCTTTTCTTCCCTCAAGAGGACATTGTCTTTCCCACTGAGAACATTTTCTCCCAGAAGTGCCGCTACTCTTTGAAACACCTCCATTTCCTCCCAAATCTACTCCATGACACGCCTCCGGATGACACTTACTCCCCGATTTGGGGCATTTTCTCCCAGAAATACCACTTCTCTCCCAAAGGGATGGCCTTTTCCCTCTCTAGCATCTGTTTCCTCACCAATACCTGGCATTTTCTCCCAGAAACACCAGCTTTCTCACACATACATCACCTTCCCCCCCCCACATCAGACCTCTTCTCCCAGAAATACCAGGACTCTGCTGAATATTTCCCATTCCCTCCGGAACATACAGCATTACACTCCGCAAGAGGACAGTTTCTTTCAGAAATGTGGCATTTTATCGCAGATACACCATTTTTATGCCCAGTAGAGCTCCTTTTCTCCCAGAAATAGCACTGCTCTTAGGAAGAGCTCCCATTTTCTAACCAAAAGGCTGCTTTACACTCCTCAAGATCACACTTACCTCATCAAGATGGCAGTGTCACAGAAATACCAGCTTCTGCCCCCAAAATGGGACTTTGGCTCTCCAAAACAAGACATTTTCTCCCAGAAATACCAGGACTCTTAGAAATACCTCACGTTTCATCTCAAGAATACTGCTTTCCACTCCTCAAGATCACGCTGACTCCCATCACAATGGCCTTTTCTCCCACATACACCAGCTTTCTCCCAAATACACGACATTTTCTCCCACATACACCCGTTTTCTCCCAAAGATGGGACATATTCTCCCAGAAATGCCAGCTTATGCCTTAAAAAACGGCCTTTTTTTCCCCAAAATACCAGCTTTCTCACAAACACCTGTCATTTTCCAACCAAGTCTGCTACTATCTCCCAGAAACAGCCGGTTTCCGAGAAATACCTGACGTTTGCTCTCCCAAATACTACTCGACACTCCTCCAGAGGACATTGTCTCCCCTATTTACCACGTTTTCTCCCCAAGAGACCACTTGGCACACCAAAAAGACCACCGTTGCTCTCCAGTACAAGATATTCTTTCCCACCGCTTCCCACTTTTCTCCCCCAGCTATGTCATTTCCTCCCAGAAATGCCACTTTTCCCTTGGAAATTTCACCTTCTCTTCCAAAAAAAGGAGATTTGCTCCCAGAAATACCCCTTCTCTTACAACTGCCACACGCTTTCTCCCCAGAAAGCCTCCATGACAATGCCAAATGGGACACTTGCAGCCAAGAAGAGGACACCTTCTCTCAGAAAGACCACTTTTCTCCCCAAGAGAGGAGATTTTCTCCCAATTGGATGACATTTGCTGTAAGAAAGACCTCTTTTCTTCCCTCAAGAGGACATTGTCTTTCCCACTGAGAACATTTTCTCCCAGAAGTGCCGCTACTCTTTGAAACACCTCCATTTCCTCCCAAATCTACTCCATGACACGCCTCCGGATGACACTTACTCCCCGATTTGGGGCATTTTCTCCCAGAAATACCACTTCTCTCCCAAAGGGATGGCCTTTTCCCTCTCTAGCATCTGTTTCCTCACCAATACCTGGCATTTTCTCCCAGAAACACCAGCTTTCTCACACATACATCACCTTCCCCCCCCCACATCAGACCTCTTCTCCCAGAAATACCAGGACTCTGCTGAATATTTCCCATTCCCTCCGGAACATACAGCATTACACTCCGCAAGAGGACAGTTTCTTTCAGAAATGTGGCATTTTATCGCAGATACACCATTTTTATGCCCAGTAGAGCTCCTTTTCTCCCAGAAATAGCACTGCTCTTAGGAAGAGCTCCCATTTTCTAACCAAAAGGCTGCTTTACACTCCTCAAGATCACACTTACCTCATCAAGATGGCAGTGTCACAGAAATACCAGCTTCTGCCCCCAAAATGGGACTTTGGCTCTCCAAAACAAGACATTTTCTCCCAGAAATACCAGGACTCTTCGAAATACCTCACGTTTCATCTCAAGAATACTGCTTTCCACTCCTCAAGATCACGCTGACTCCCATCACAATGGCCTTTTCTCCCACATACACCAGCTTTCTCCCAAATACACGACATTTTCTCCCACATACACCCGTTTTCTCCCAAAGATGGGACATATTCTCCCAGAAATGCCAGCTTATGCCTTAAAAAACGGCCTTTTTTTCCCCAAAATACCAGCTTTCTCACAAACACCTGTCATTTTCCAACCAAGTCTGCTACTATCTCCCAGAAACAGCCGGTTTCCGAGAAATACCTGACGTTTGCTCTCCCAAATACTACTCGACACTCCTCCAGAGGACATTGTCTCCCCTATTTACCACGTTTTCTCCCCAAGAGACCACTTGGCACACCAAAAAGACCACCGTTGCTCTCCAGTACAAGATATTCTTTCCCACCGCTTCCCACTTTTCTCCCCCAGCTATGTCATTTCCTCCCAGAAATGCCACTTTTCCCTTGGAAATTTCACCTTCTCTTCCAAAAAGAGGAGATTTGCTCCCAGAAATACCCCTTCTCTTACAACTGCCACACGCTTTCTCCCCAAAAAGCCTCCATGACAATGCCAAATGGGACACTTGCAGCCAAGAAGAGGACACCTTCTCTCAGAAAGACCACTTTTCTCCCCAAGAGAGGAGATTTTCTCCCAATTGGATGACATTTGCTGTAAGAAAGACCTGTTTTCTTCCCTCAAGAGGACATTGTCTTTCCCACTGAGGACATTTTCTCCCAGAAGTGCCGCTACTCTTTGAAACACCTCCATTTCCTCCCAAATCTACTCCATGACACGCCTCAGGATGACACTTACTCCCCGATTTGGGGCATTTTCTCCCAGAAATACCACTTCTCTCCCAAAGGGATGGCCTTTTCCCTCTCTAGCATCTGTTTCCTCACCAATACCTGGCATTTTCTCCCAGAAACACCAGCTTTCTCACACATACATCACCTTCTCCCCCCCACATCAGATGTTCCCTCCCAGAAATATGGCATTTGATCACAGATATACTCTTTCCAGGGAATACCAGGTTTCATAAAAATACCTCATAATTTTTACATGAAGTTCGTTAGCAAGATGACACTTTCACCCTAAATAGGAGATTTTCTCTCAGAAATGCATGCTTCCCCCTCACAGAACGACATCTTCTCCCCAAATTAGGACATTATCTCCCAGAAATACCACATTTCTCCAATCCAATGACATTATCTCTACGGAGAGTTTGCAGTTGCTGCCCGTTAAATCGCTTTTCTCCCCGAATACAACTTTCAGACTTCAACAGCGGTCTTGTCTTTCTCTCTCGGATGCCGAGAAAGGGCGACTTCAGCCGGATGCTTTTCTCGGACGAGCGGCTTCTTCTGCGCACATCCCAAAGGAGCGGTTCTGACTTCTCCTTGTGTCCATGCGTTCTGCACTACGCTTCTCTCTCATTCTTATGCCTTTCCTTTTATTCCTAGCGACATTTCGTTTTTGTGAGTTTATCCGATGCTACACTTCAGCATTCTGTGACGAACAGAGTAGAGGGGAAAAGCCCCTCTAATAAGGCAGCTAGAAGTTCCAAAAGCGACACACGTTGTGCTTTCGGGGAGGAAGTTACAGAAAGTCGAGAGATGTGGATTCTTTCCTCCGGAGAAAAACGCCCTGTTTTCAGGCAATGCAGTATGCAGAATTGACACGTTCTCGGCATAGCAATTTCGCTATTTCGCTCACGCACGTGTAAAGCGCCCCTCTCTGTTAACCGCTTCGGAGAGGTTGTAGTTGCTGGCCGAGAAGTCGCGGTTCTCCCCGAATGCCTATTTCTGCCTTTAGCAGCGGTCTCGTCTCTCTCGCATGCCGAGAAAGAGCGACTTCAGCCGGATGCTTTTCTCGGACGAGCGGCTTCTTCTGCGCACATCGCAAAGGAGCTGTTCTGTCCATGTGTCCTTGTGTCCATGCATTCTGCACTACGCTTCTCTCTCATTCTTAACCCTTGATTCCTAGCGACATTTAGTCTTTGTGTGTTTATCCGATGCTACACTTCAGCATTCTGTGACGAACAGAGTAGAAGGGAAAAGCCCCTCTAATAAGGCAGCTAGAAGTTCCAGGAGAGACACACGTTGTGCTTTCAGGGAGGACGTTACAGAAAGTCGAGAGATGTGGATTCTTTACTGCGGAGAAAAAACCCCCTGTGTTCAGGCAAAGCAGTATGCTGAATTCGCACGTTCTCGGCATAGCAATTTCGATATTTCGCTCTCGTGGGTTGACAGCGCCACTCTCTGCTAATTCAGCATAATGCATTGCCTGAAAACAGGGTTTTTTTTTCCGCAGGAAAGAATCCACATCTCTCGACTTTCTGTAACGTCTTCTCTGAAAGCTCAACGTGTGTCGCTCCTGGAACTTCTAGCTGCCTTGTTAGAGGGGCTTTTCACTTCTCTTTTCGTCACAGAATGCTGAAGTGTAGCATCGGATAAACACACAAAAACGAAATGTCGCTAGGAATCAAGGGTTAAGAATGAGAGAGAAGCGTAGTGCAGTCTAGATATTGAAATATGTTTTACTGGGCACCTTTACTTCTCAAACTTTCTGCATTCAGGTTTGTAAAGAAAGGCAGACTTTTCTTCTCCAAGATCAGACAGACAGCACATTCTTTGGCCAACAAATTCTTGTTTCTTAACAATACTGACATTTTGCTCTGCCAAGCATTTAAAACTGCATTCCTTTTAGAGACCTTCTCTTCGTTACAGTCTATATGTAACTGTGATACATATTTTCTCTGTATTTGGGAAAACCTAATAACAGATACAATTTACCACCAAAAATATTTGCAGTCATGACTTCATCATAGACTTTTTCCTACTTTTCCAGTACTTGTTTGATACTTTCTTTTTCTAGTAAGCAAAAATTCTAAGCCCTTGTCCTCCAGTAACTGTCTTTCATTTTCTGATACATTCAAAGATAACCTTTGGAGGCATGCCTTTTTCTGGGAAGCCAAGTTCTAACAGCAGAAAAAAATTTCAAAGGCTGTATGGAGAGCATCAACTACAATGGCAATAATATCACTGACCTTGCTAGAAGGAAGAAATTGGAACCTTCTAATGTGGTAAGAACGTAACTTTATCATCATCTAAACTTCTGCTTCTCCTTCTAAGGAAAGTTTGTGAGTGTGTGTGACAGATGTTCTGAAATCATATAATATATAAAACAAAGTTTGTCACATGCCTAAAGATTTCATTATACATACTTTTATGATTTTTTGTTTGTTTGTTTGTTTGTTTGTTTTTAATATCTGGGAACCTGTTTCTGCTGGGATTTAAGTTTCAGCTTTACAGAATTAGCCTTCAGCATCAGATGAATGTTTTTTAAAAGAAAACCAGTAGATCAGTATATACATTTTTGCTTTCATCTTATAGTAACCCAAAACTAGGATGGACAATATTTATTGTTAAATCAATTGCAGTGTGTCAAGGATCTAAATCCTGTTATCTTCCATCCCCACAGAGCAAGTTGCGTGGGTGTGCAAAATCATTAGAAAGGGAAGGCTCAGAGCCATTTTATGGGAGCTCCGTAAAGCATCAAGATACTAAACTTTGAAACTGTTATTTAGCTTATTAACATTACAGGGATTATTAACATTACATTCTATTTTTTTCTCTCCAAAGCATTCATAGTTGCTTTCATGTTTAAACTTGTGTCTTTCTGTAAGGGTTGATCAGGAAATCACTTTAATTTCTGTATTTTTAAGAATCTAGGCGTTCCTAAAATAGTTGGTGGATTACATGAGCAATGTGGGTGGGAAATAAATGTATTATTACCCTGAATTTGAGATAGATCTGTTCAAGGCTTTCTTCTGTACAGTACTGCAGCCTTCACAAAGCCCTGCTCACAGTATGTATAGTTTGATTACTGCTTTTTTTCTTTATGTATTTTGCATAGTACATAACAGTAATGAAGAATAAGATAGAAGATAAACATGTACAGTAGAAATAAAGTGCAATGATTCTTCTTGGACAGATGTGCAACTTCTGAGATGTCTGTAGGACAAATTCCAGCTTTTGAAAAGCATAGCACAGCTAACAGTTTTGTAGAGTGCCTATAAACTCCTCTTTCTGGTTTATTTGGATGTGAATTTTCTGTTTGCTTGTTTTGTTTGTTAGTTGATTACATTCTGTTGCCTGTGACATTAAAGCAAAATCTACATATGTAGATTTGGTAGTGTTAGAGGTTTACCACTAAACTGTGGCATGCTAGTTTAATCTGATGATTCACTTCTGAGAATATAAAACAGAAGTGAACTTTGCTTTCAGATGAATTATTTAAATTTCTTCCGCTCTTCAAAAACAGAATCAGTTTCACTTATGAAATCAACATGGATGTTTATGTTTCTTACAAAAAAACTTTTATTCTTCTAGTTTTGAACCTGATTTAGCATGAAAAATACTAAGCTGAAACCACTATTTTTGTTAACCACGTTTATGTTAATGGCACTTAAGCAATCCAACCAGGATCAAAGCTCCATTGTAGGAACTGTGCAGATGCATAGCAGTAGACATATCCTGCCCTAAAGAAAAAGCAAAAATAAGTAACGTAATGAAATGGAACACAAAGTAATTGGTAAAGTTATAAGAAGCATCATAGGGGGAAAAAAAAAATAGATGGACAAAGAATAAAAAAGAGGTTTGAGACAAAAATAAAAATGTTCTTACTGTCAGATTTCAGAAGTTGTACAAGGAAAAGGAGTAAAAAATTAAATTTATACAACGAGGATGTCCAGAAAATCTAAGAAGTTAATCTTGATTTTACATTGAACAAAAATAGAATGAATAAAAATCCTTAGGTCTCACAAATACGTATGTTATGATCATAAATGCACCATTAAGAGTCTTTCAACATCTTCTTAAGCAATTTATTCATTTTATCTTTAGAGGGTAACAATGTGGAGCAAAAAAGTTTTGCAGTCCTCTGTGA